>NC_034415.1:14922351-15032901 GCF_002078875.1 Numida meleagris | reverse complement strand
GGCAGGGCCGGGCCGGGGGGAGCTCGGGGCAAGCTCCGTGAGGGGCCGTGTCAGGAGACCGGAGGTCCGACAGGAGAGAGAGCCGCTCCGCCGCGGCTCCCTGTCTCTCCCGTCCAGCTCTCGCTAAGCACTAAGTCATTCTCACTGACCCATCCTCTCCAGCTGAAGACAGAGATTGGAGATTCCCAGATACCCCCATGCATTGTGGTGTGAACATGCCCAGTGGGTCAGTCTCAGGTATGAGCTATAAATAAATCTAACCTGTAAAAAGCATTGGGGCTGAACAGTCAGTGTTTACGAAAATAATAAAAAAAGGGTTATTAGAAATACGTGGTGCGGAATGACTGTAGATGCTGTGTTCTGGAGGAGGATAGCTGGCTGGGAGTGAGGCTTGACGTTCGTCTTGGGCATGTCAACGTGGGCTCCTGCACGTTCCCAGTCAGAGCTGAGGTGTTCGAGGAGCGGGGATGGGGGAAATACAGACTTTCTTATGATGATGCTTTTTGCATAAATCAGTATTTTGTTTTCTTATGGACTGCTGTATTTTATTCTCGTAGCTTATATTGAAAAGAAAACAGTATTGATGAGGTTTAAGGATTGTAGAATCATTAAGGTTTGAAAAGACTGCTAAGGTCATCTTGTCCAACCATCAACCCATCATGTTGAAGTTGGGGATGGTTCCCCCTTTTATACAGCTGTAGGGAAAACAGAACCTAGAATTTTATTTTTTTTTAAGTTACCATACGAGTTTGGGAAGGAAAATAGAAAGCATATAAATAAATGTGATAGAGAAGAAGTTAGCTTTTGTTTGTGTTATCAAAATATTGCATACATATAGCTGAAAGGAATGCACAGTTGTAAGATGAGTAAGGTTGTGAATTAGCAAGACTCAAGTAATGATTTCACATCTCATGCCAGCACTCAAGCAAGTACCAAAAAGTTGTTAATGTGTTAATTTAAAACCTTTGTCATAAACTGTACCTAAGCTTCATTTACAGATATCACCAACTAAGTATTTACTGTTGGATTTCTTAATGCGCTTGCTGGCTGTTATGTGGAGTAGACATGGATTACAGAAGCATCTTTGGTTGCAGTATGATTATTTTTATGACATACTCCTTGAGTCTTAGCTCTTTTGCCAATAATACTGTTTTTGAATTTAGCTGTCTTCTTAGTGAAAAAAAATAAATAATGAAAAGCTCTGGCCCTATTTTTCTTTTTTACATTTCTGTATTGATCCCTAATTAAATTTCCCTCAGATATTTAGTAGAAAAAGTTCTTAATTGGCAGCTTTTAATATCTTGTTGGAATGTTAACTGTAGTCAATAACCAGAACCTACTTTTCTGTGATCTGATGATAGTAGCATTAAAATGAATCCAGGCTCATCCTATGAGAAGTAACTGATGAAACGTATATTGTACAATCAGAATATTACTTCAATGTAACTCTTTTTTTTTTGGTGATAAGTAAGCTGTACATTAGTTATGATAATTAAACAAGTTAATTATGATGTATGCAGATTGAAACATTTGACATTAATGTTTATGCATTGTATATACATCAGTAAGGAATGAATGAACCTTTGTTTTACCCTGATTCTGTACAGTGGGCTAAAGGCTATTTTGCAGGGGGTCCAGTAGATGGCAACAGAGGATGAATGTTCAGTGCTTTCATCTTTGCCCAGGTCTTGGCTAAGTTCTTCCTATTGGAAATGTGTAGCCAGTTGGAAGCACGCCTTTCATTGGATGGCTGTTGATGGCTGTGATTCCGACATTGTCCCTTGCTGATGACTTGGTTGGAGACATGGATGACATGGCCTGTCGAATAAATTTTATGACGATGTTAATATTTTAGTTTCTGTAACTATTGTCCTTGTAATCTGGAGGGGAAAATAACTTTTGCTGCAAATCCTAAAATTCATATACATGGTGCCTTGGTTTACATGGGACTTAATAATATGTTAAATGTTCTCTATCTAATGACAAGGTTGTGGTCTTAAAATATTGAAAAAATATATATATGATGTCAAGGGAAAAATGCTGCTTACTGCTGCACAGTGGATCCTAAAGTTTGTTGTAGTTATTGTGATTTACAAATGAAAAATATTATAGGCAAATAGAGTTTACTTCAGATCTGGAATAATTTTTATTGTTGTAAGATTATTGAGATTAAGTTTTACTGAAATTTTTCATTATTTGTTACTGCAAGAACTTTCTCCCTTCTTACATGCTCCATGTGGATAAAGCTGTTGGAAACTATATCGCTTCTTTGTGCTGTGAACATTTTCAGTGTCTTATAATAATCTTATTGTTTTTCTTTACAAGCATCTCTGTCTCCTAGAGTCATTTGTACCAGTGGAACCCGTTTTCTATCTACTACATGTTTATCATCCTATTTCTCTTTCTGAGGAAAACTGATTTTTTTTTTTTTTTTTTGCTGTATAATGGGACACCATCTTACAGCAATTTTAAATGATCTTCGACTAGATTGGGCATTTTTTTTGTTACTTTCCTTAAACTGAAGGAATACATGTACATTGACATTTTAAATTGTAAACTGAGCTTGTATTTTAGTGACTTGTTTGTTTTTTTTTTAATCATAGAGGTAATATATTTCCCACCCCCTTTGTCTTAACTTCCTTCCCTTTCCCCAAGAACCTTTAAATATAATTTGGAAATGGAATTTTTTTTTGCTGTTCTATTTCTGTACTTTAGCTCATTATCTCATTCATCCAGCTGTATTTGTGCAAGAGGCTGCTGATGCCAAAACCTGATGCATTCCTCCATCAAACTGTTTCAGATACTTTGTCAGTGACTTCATCAGTTCAGAGATTTACTCCTCTTTTTTTTTTTTTCTTTTTAAACTTTAGGAGTGACTGTGAACCACTTCATTTTTCCTTCTTTTCCTCTTGGAAGTATTTATAAATACACAGATACGATACTTCTTCAGAGCTTTCCTTTCTGAATAGCTACTCTGTTAACTTAAATAAAACCCAAGTAAAAAACTTATGAATTGTTTTCAGTATGAGACATTGTAATACAATTCCCAGCTGCTTTTTTCCCCCCAGCATTTAAATACATGTTCTCTTAGCATGTGGAATATCTTCATGTTTAGCTTGAATAGTTTGCACTGATGGTCAACTTCTGTGCATCTCCACTGGTGATGACAGCCTATGCTAACATGACAGTGATCGGGGAGCAAGCTGCAGGCTGAAAAAATGGTTCAATGCAGATGTTTTTTGCTCGCTGGCTGGCTTTAGTGAGTAGGAGAATCGAAGGTGGTGAGCGCAATGGGATATTGATGTTGGTTGTCAGGTGTGTGAACTCACAGACTATTTATCTTGAGACTGTAATAATCAAAGCTGTACAAGTGATTCTTATTTGGCTATATGCAGAGAATATTTTCTGGCTTCTACATTTTCCCCTTTCCCCTCTTAGGATAAAGCCTATCTGGAGAACACATTTCAAAGTGAAGAAGAGCTCAGTGCTTGAAGAACCATTACACTTGTTGTTTGAACGCAGTATCTTTGCCAAGCTCTGGGCCTGATGCAGAAATGTTGTAAATCTTTGAAGTTTGCAGCTGGCAAAATGACCAAGTGAGAGGCCAGCAGTTGGGACAATAGGTTCTGCTCAACAATCTGGAGCAATTAATGATAAAGTTTGAAGAAGATGGTAAAAGCATGTGTTTTTAGGTCAGATCTAAGAGTTGTTTGCTTCCTGCCTTGCCAGTGTCACATCCCCAGCGTGTCACACTGTCCACTTGGGGATGTGAAAGGAGTAACATGAGTACTTCCTTGGTATATTTATATGCCTTGCCTGATTCGTAGCTTAGAAACTTTCTGTACCACAGACATCCATGCAACTTTTCAGTAACTTCTTGTCAAAGAGCAGCTCTGGGACTTAAAGTATCTGTTTTGTGAGAAAGCATCCAATTTGTGGTGTTTTTTTTTTTTCTCATTTGCTACTTCCAGTTTCTTGTAATAAGAAACCATGCAGGTGATTACTTCTTGTCACATCTAGGTACTTCTTTTAACTACCTGTTAAATCTTACAGCATAGGTAAAGGCAGTGCAGTAAGTCTGGGTGGGAGGAATGTTGGATGCTCATATTAGAAGTTGTATCAGATTCCTTAGTTTAACTTCTTATGCTTCAAGTTGATATTGTGTGTTGCGTGATTTGTGTTTTCAGAAGCTTTTTTTCTACTTTGCTGTATCTTCATTGTAAGTTCCAAATGTGGGAATATGCTGTATGACTTCAAAGTTCTAGAAGTATCATCCTTAACTTTCGAAAAAGTGTATGTGCTCATTGAAAAAAAATGATTTTGTTTTAATTTAGGGTTTAATTTTTTAAAATTTTGTTTTGAATTTTGTTTAAAAAAAAACCAAAAACAAAAACTAAAAAACCTGCAATAACAGATCTGCATTTCTTAGAGACCCTTCTGGTTCTTTAAGAACGTCTGTGTAACAATGAAATAATCAGATAAACAGTGTTTGCAGAGTTTTCTTTCTTAGCAGATGTAAGAAAGTAACTTTCAACACTGTTCTGGTGTAACAAGAAGTTACAAACAGGAAATATTGTATATACTTCATTCATTGCTAAATACGCACACAGAATTACTATGTTTCTTTAACTGGGGAGCATTTCTTACTACTACAACTGAGCTTGTCCTATTCTGGAAAACTCTGTTTTAAACTTGGAGATTTTGAAATGTAGAAACTACTCTTGTCACTGTGGGCAAATCTTTTTGTGATTGTATTTTTATTCTTCCTGCATTTGTTGATTGTCCTTCTCTGCATTACCTTTTCTAAGAGGCTTGCCTTGACAGGCTATTGCCAGATGTTAGTGTTGGTCAGTACTGGGAAATGGTTTGGGACACTAGGATGCTGCTGAAGAGCAGATGGTGTACGTTACGAGAAGGCTGTGGATCATGATTGTTATGCAGATCTATGGCACTGTCTTAGAGCTTTTACAGAGGACTTAAACTGCTGAGGAGAAACTTGGTTCTTTTGCCGGACTTCCTTAAAAGACGCAAAGATGTCATAAAGTGACATCAGTTCAGCTACAACCATCTTTGTGGAGTTGGTCAGCTGCACCTCGGTGCTGGTTGTGGTGGATTTTTGTTGGTCCTAGAATGGAGAAAAGTCTTTTGACTGGAGCCTATGTACAGTGTCTGCACAACAGTGTGACATGCATTGTGACCTTGAACCAGCACCTCTGTCAACATGTAAATGTTTCTTGTGGTGTTGTATGGCCAGGTGTCCGTGAACTGTGTGTCATACTAGAGAGAGGGAAGTGGTCATCATTCTTTGCTAACTTCTGATGTTTTCATCAAGATTCCTTCTTTTAGTTCTCTTAATTTAACTTGCGTCTGAACTCCAGCTAATGGAAAAATAATCTGGGGGGGAAAAAAAGGTGATCTTGATTTCAATTAAGAGATGTTTGTATGATGACAAAGATGCACGGCTTCCTTCAGCAGAGTGTTGAAATTAACTCACAACTGAAAGTTTGGTATTTTGCTTGTAAGCTCTGTGGCAAAGGTTAAATGGTTTATTTAAGAATTTAAGCTAGACTACTAAATAAGGCTTCTTTCTTGCTTTCTTGATAAACATTTTTCTGCTCTTTTTTTAGACATGGACCGTGATTATGGGCATGGAGGCTATGGTGGCCCACGATCCATGGACTCTTACCTTAACCAGTCCTATGGGATGGAGAGTCATGGAGGTGGAGGCGGAGGAGGTGGTGGTGGTGGTAACAGGTAAAATGATCCTTCAGTTCTCCCAAGAATTAATAAAATCCAATTTTAAGTTTAAATCGTCCTGCTCTCTAACTTAAGTGTTCCTGAGGCATGTTGTTATGATTTTGTATGAACACTTTTGTTCTGAATCTTCATATTTATTATCTACTGGCAAATATTAAACTGTAAAAGCTAGATTGTAACAATCAACATTTTTGTGGAAATGTTTGACAGTGAAACAATGACTCTTTGAATGAAAATGGAAATTTTTTTTTATTTTTTTGTAATGGTTAGCAATTTGTTGCTGATTGGCCTGACATACTGTTTCTGACATAGCAGACTAGACCCAATTGGTTTAGTGCCGTAGTCTGAATCTATCAACATTCCGTTTTCAAGGAACATTTAGGGTATGTGCTCTTTGGTTTGAATGTGCAGCGCTCAAATGATCTTGGTGTTGAATATGAAAGTCATGTCCAGATTATTTCATTGGCAGGTACTGATTACACTCAAAATTGTGTGCATGTTCTAGGCTGCTTTGTAGGATGGATTGGTTTAAAAATAAATTTTCCGATGCAGTGGTCTTAAAGTTGTGTATTTAATGCTAGGATATTATTCCTGTTGCTCTTTCAGATAAAACAACATCCAAAAAAACAGTGGGAAGCAGCTGATTTGATTTAGGTTTTAGTATCATATTCAAAAAAGCATGCTTTTCAGAGTAGTGATTCTATCTCAGAGGAAATAACACGTGAAGAAAACTTTGATAATACGATGGTTTTCTTGTGTGCGCCCTTGAATTCTTGTCCGATTCTAGCCAGCCTACTGTATGATTCTTGTTTGTAGTCACTGTAGTGCCACTGGGCAAGGACAGAACTAAGTAGGGAGGCTGGAGAAATGTTGTGTTTTGCTGCACGGTTCTGTTAAACATCTGAGTTTAGTATAATTTGTTTATTGATGAGCATTAAGATTGACTTAAAAGTCTGAGCAGAGATTCAGGAATGAGTTGTACCTACCATACAGTAATCTGCATATGATTGATGTTGAATGACTTTGAACATGGAAATATCTCTTGCCATGTAACGTTAATATTGCGCATGGTCTCTTTCTGTAGACAGTGTCATTTTCTGTGTAGTTCTGGGTCTTCTGAGACTAAGATGCTTTAAAAAGAAAGGCGTTCAGTTTCCTATAGATCCAGGCAGAACATTGAGTCTGTTCTAGTTTGTATTTTATCAGTCAAGGGGTTGTCTATCCCAGCTCCTGCTGAATCTCCTATTGTAACTCTGCAGGGATACTATGTGTTTCCCTTCCAACTAGTTACAAATACAGACCATTTTCAGCCTGACTCTCTCCTAGAGTAAAACAAACTCTTAGTAAATAGCTAAAGATTTCAACTCCTTGTTTCTTTACTATGAAATTTCAAAGGCTGTGTTTTTGTTCACTGTGCATGGGTTGAGATAGACTTTCAAAATCCTGAGTTGCTAGACTTAACGGTCTGCAAACAAAACATATATGTATATTGAAGATCGTGAACCTTGAATGAGAGACTGAATATTACAGAGAAGGAGATTGCTGAAAAGTATTAATATGAATGGAAGAGCACTTAAGTTTTCTTTAAAATCAGAGTTCTGGAATGTTTAAGACTCACGACTGTACCACTAAAAAAAAAAAAATGTTTTTCTCTCAGCTGAGAACTAAGCCGCCTTTTAACTGCTGTTTAACTGTTAAACTATGAGGGCATGGTTTTGCAGAAAGGAGAGTTTGACTGGCCTGTGAATGTCTGCAGGTGATTATTGTCATGAGACTAGGGCTGGGCTCTAATAATATTTTAGCAAATGTTGCCAAAAATTTGAATTAAGCAAAGTTCATGCATTATGAACTTTAGAATTCCTTGTAGCAAAAATGGCTCAGATAGCTTTCTATCTGGTCATAGTGTCATTTGCCCAGCCCTAATCAAGATTAAACAATAACACAACTGTACAGACCAGTATAGTAGTAAATTGATTTTAGTTGATAAATGTCAACTGATAACTTGTCTTTTGAAATGTATAACATTAGTAAGCTTACTTTTTTTTCTCCTCACTGTGCAACTTTTCCAGGTTTGGACCTTATGAGTCTTACGACTCCGGGTCTTCTCTGGGTGGGCGAGATCTGTACAGATCTGGCTATGGTTATAATGAACCCGAACAAAGCCGCTTCGGAGGTAGTTATGGTGGTCGATTTGACAACTCCTACCGGAATAGCCTTGACTCTTTCGGAGGTAGAAACCAGGGCGGGTCTAGCTGGGAAGCACCTTACTCCCGTTCAAAATTGAGGCCTGGGTTTATGGAGGACAGAGGAAGAGAGAGTTACTCTTCCTACAGCAGTTTTTCTTCACCCCATATGAAGCCTGCACCTGTAGGCTCTCGGGGGAGAGGAACGCCTGCTTATCCTGAAAGTGGATTTGGAAGCAGAAACTATGATGCTTTTGGAGGACCATCAACAGGCAGAGGCCGAGGCCGAGGAGTAAGTACAGAATCTTTTCAGATTCTTTTCACTAGACACTCTTTTAAACCCTTTCAAGACCACTGCTTTAAAATTAATACACTGTTCGATACAGTGTGGTGTGTTTTTGTTGTCTTTTTTTTTTGTCCAAGCAAACTATCATGGTTGACGATGTTGTTTACCCCCCTGAAGCTGTCTTCAAGTAGAATGCAGTCTTTCTTTCTCTTTTGAAAGTAATGAGTAATAGAAGACTAGTTGATAAGGTTTATAAAACTCTCCTTTTGTGTGAAAGGTAAAGATAAAAATAATAGGTTTGGTCTAAAAGGGATTAAAAGGACTTGCATTTTTCCTTGTAAACACTAGCATCCTTGTTGCTGGTGGGGAAATTCTTGAATATTGTAAAAGTTTAATGCAAAGCCGTTTGAAGTTGAGTAGGTTAAAGGTGCAATGTATATGCAAAAAAATAAAACCCAGGTTGTGAATGCAAGAGTAGCTTTTGTTTCCTGTAAAGATGAAGCGTTAGCTAATTTTTTAATACGTTCAACATGTGCTTGTATATTGAAAAATGCACATGACTTGTGTATTGAAGGAATGATGAGGAGAAAATTGCGAAGGTAGGTGGCTAGCTGTTGCAGTGATTCTCATTTAAAATTGAAGCATCATTAAAAGGGGGCATCATCAACTTGAAATTAGATTCTTTCACAGACTTCAGATTAATTTCCAGATAATGTTCCTAGTCCTCTTTCTTGTATTAGTTTAGTTTTGCAGCCATATGTTCTAACTCTCCTTCAGTGGCTTCCTTTCCAGTGTAGGATGTAAAAATAAATAAATAAATCATATGTCAATATTAAACATACACAAAATAGTAGATCACAGGCAGTTTGGAGAAGTAATGCTTAATGTTAAATGAGTTAGAGGAAAAATAGAAGAGTTAAGAAATCATCTTGACAGAAGCATGAACTTTAAGTTGATGGTGTCCCTTTACATTGGTTTTATAATCTCAATTCTGATTTTTATTTTTTGTTTTGAAGCACAAAGAGTTCAGTGAGCACTTTCCTGCCTACGCCTCTAGATGCATCTTAACTTTAAAAATTCTTAAGTGTGCCATATTTCTTTGGGAAGCAATTCTTTAATGTTAAACTTCACAACTTGCTTGTAGTTTGAGGTATAGAGGAAGATTATTTATTTTTACTGTTTTCGAGTGCCTAATTGTGTGTTGATTTTGTTTCAGAAGGTTTACTTTGCAGGATTCTTGTATACTGTAGTTGCCATATTGAAATTTTAGCTCAGGTTTGCACATGGCTACTAGCTAGCATGTAGCACGGTATTAGAAATAGTCTAATCTTCTTATTTCTTTACTTATCAAGCTGAAAGCATTTGATTCTTAAGCTTTGATGCCATCCTTTCAGAACTCATTTGGATCTGAAAGTTTTGTGCAAAATTTTGTCCGAGCAGCCTTATTTCTTTTTTGTTTTTGCTTTTTAAAAATCTATCTCTGTAGACCTCTGCATTGTCCTTTATTACATAAAAACTAAACTACTTACTATATTTAAAATGCATTGCACCTTTAATAGATACTGTTTTTTTTTTTAAACAAAAAAAAGTACTTGAAATTATTCAAGTGCCAACTTCATATCAAATTTATATGCATACAGTGTAAATATACATGCTAGGTAGTTCTGTAACTGTCTCACTAAATAAATTAACGTGGAGATCTTGTGCATGGACTTCTGATTAAGTAACCTGTTTTGATACATTCACTTTGTCATTTAAAATCCGCTAATAAAATGGGTATACTTTTTGTGGAAAATATTTTTCAAATTATTTTTATGTTTATTTAACTTTGATAGTGTAGTAGTAATTTTCTTCTCATAGCGATGGGAATATTTCTGCTTATCCAATACACCCAACCAGTCAATGGGCTCTCTTCTGCCCCTTATTAATCAAATAGTTGAGCTAGTATTAAGCAAAATGTTAGCACTTTGAAAAAGATGGCTACCTAATTTCTCCCTCTTCAGATTACTCAGAGAGGTTGCTTTCGTAAGCAGGTGTCCATAAACGTCTGTAGAGCATTTCAGGTATGATAGAAAGGTTTTGTTTTTCAAGTGAACTTTCATTCCTGTTGCTGGCATGATTTTCGTATGAAGCACAACTTTTGAATTCACTGTCATGCATCATCGTGGAATGATTACTTAAAAGAGAGACTGAGCTTCCTTCAGTTTATCGCTGGACAACCTTCTTTATTAAGTTTTCAATCATTGATCATTTGGCATAAACAAGTTTCTTTTTTTTTTTTACTGGCTGTTAACTAGAGTGCAGGAAAAAATGACTTGGTTAGCTCTGTTTTTCACAGAGGGACAATTCTTTCATGTAGAAAATCTGAAGAGGGAAGCCAAGATGCTAGGCTGAGACTGACAGGCATGTTCGTCATCTTGAGCAATGGTTCTGAATAAGCAGAAACACAGTTATATATATATGTACGTACGTATTTTACTGGACAAACACCCACACAGCCTTTACACAAAACATTAACATTGGAAGCTTAAATTTCCCCTGTATTTTGCTCCAGAATGCACGTTTTAGTTTACGGTTTTATTGTAAACGCTTGTGCCAAGTAATTGTTATATTTCTATTGATTTCATATACTAATACCTTCTTTTCACGAATTTCCAGCATATGGGAGACTTTGGAGGAATGCACAGACCTGGAATTGTTGTTGACTATCATAACAAACCCAGCCCTGCAGCAGTTGCTGCAAGAGGAATAAAAAGGAAAATGATGCCACAGCCGTACAACAAACCTGGTGGGACATTTATCAAGAAACCTAAAATGACAAAACCTATTTTGAAGTTGACCCAGAAAAAATCATCTAGTAAGTAATGAAGTGCCAACATTAAGCTAAAATTACTGCTACTTATTCATTAGCAATTATTTAGTTTTAATATTCAGGAAGAAGTCTCCATATGCTGCTTTGTAACTTTTCTAACTATTGAGAAGCTTAGAGCAATTTACTAAGGCTTGCACTGAAAGATGCTCTGAGCAATATAATGTAGCTGAAAACTATAAAGTGGATATAGAGTAACAGAAAACTGATACATACAACGTGGGATGTATTTCAGTGCTTTTTTAAAATCGCATTTAATGTCTAACCTATCTCAAAAAGTTACAACTTCCTTGGTTTTTGGAGTTAGCAGTGATTGTTTCTGAAAGTATGATTCGTTTGTGCTTCTATAGATGTCTGGTTTTACTTCTAGCGCTATTAAAATATGGTAAATTGTAGATGTAGACTGTCTTAAGTGCAGGATAAGTTTTATTTTTTTCTTGAATAACTTAACTGCTTTAAAATTAATTGATAGTAATATTAAACAGCAGTTTTGTACTATTTATTTCTTCCTCATTTTATGCTTATAGATACAAAGTCATCTTTCCAGGATTCTACTATAGAGGTAAGACTGTCAGAACTGGAAAATGTTTCATTTGTTCATAAGTTTGAACAGTATGCCTTAATACAAGTATTTATTAAGCTAGAGTTATTTAAAAACTAAGCACTTAATTATGAATGCTTTTGTAAACTTCATTTTTTTTCCATTTTATCTTAAACTATCTCATTTTAGTGGTGGCATAAAATCTTATTGGTTTTTGAATGAAAGGTGTAACTTGTGCTATGCCTTGTGAAAAGTGAGCTTAAAATGTATTTGTAGACTTACTGGTTGTTCTTGTAATACAACTAGGATGTGTACACTTCCCATGTTATTAAGGGCAGGTTATTAAGTTCGGTAATTAAGCCCAAAATGATGGGAAACTACTGCAGTGAGGGAGAATGGATCAGATAGGAGATATACTAAGGAGAGAAAGTAAATGAAAAGGGATCACTGTTAACAGATGGTCTCTGGTAAGGTGCAAAGAGTAGTTCCAACCTACAGAAAGATCAGTTGCAGCAGTACACAAGAAATGTGATTAGTATGCTCAGTGTATATCCCCTTTCTCCTAGTTAAGAGACAAACGTGATTTCCTTCTTGTTGAGTGGAGGTATTAACATATTCTCAACAAAGTATTTGTAAGTTTGAGTTGGAAGTCAGAAGGCTTACGTAGAAGATAGTGGGAATTTTGCTTATGAAATTAATTCACAAAGATATAAATGTACTCAACCACTTGAGGTGGTTGTACATTAAGTCTTAATGTAGGTACTCTATATACTGTCATATTTGATTAAAAGGAGAAAGTAACAAATCACTTGAAGTAAAGTGACTTAAACTGTTTTCTGGATCTAGAATGGCGTTGCATCTTTTTCATATGACACTTCTGGTTTCAAATTAGGAAATTGAAGTGGACACAAGTGGTGCAGTTGTTATATATGAAGACTTTACAAGAGATGCTTATGATGTTGGGTATCAGACTTTTGGAGGTAAGTCAGTTTGCTTTGTTAGGTAAGGTTTTATAGATTTTTTTTTTTGTTTGACTCTGAGTGAATAGAATTAGTGTGCATGTGTGTATGACTTCTAATAATTATTGCACAGCATGACATGTTATCTTTAATAGATTTTGTGTATTTAGACCATGGAGAAGAACATGGTGTGTAACATCTGTCCATTGCTTATTTTCTTTACACACTTACTGTGTCTCTGTATTCTAATTCTCCTTTTGGATCCTTTATCCACATTTAGTAAATTTTTTTAATTGTAGACATTCTTCCAATTCTTAAAAACTGGTGTAAGTGCACAGAAGGAAAGTGGAAGCCTCACTGTGTGGTACCAGCCTGTATAGAGGCTCAGGCTTCTATTTCCTCAGCTTGTAACAGGATGGGTGCTTAAGATGGAGCTTGAGGGGTAAGATGCAGACCACTTTACTCCGCAGAACGTTGTACTGTTTCTACAGCAGTACAGCAAATGATTCTTTACATGCTCTGGGATTGGTGATAAAACACTAAGTAAAATTGAAATACTGAAACCAGTGGAACTCTGGGAGTTGTTTGCTTTTAATTTGCCTTTTTTTTTTATGAACTTAAATCATAATAAAAAGACCTAAAAAATTTTGGATAGTTTTTCTCTTGTCTGGATCAGAACAATTTTTTCAACTCCAATACAAAGTGAAATAATTTAGTGTTAATCGGGAATGAAGGGTAAACTGTTAGTCATTAGAAATGTTTTCAATCCCAGTGATGTTTCTAGACCTGCAGAGCTTCTGATAAGTCTCCCGTTTTCTTATATTATACTGCTGTGTGTTGCTTTCTGCTGCTATTTGGATGCAGACAGATTATAGCGAGGCTGACCTCTCTTAAAGTTGAACTGTAGAGGAAGATTAAGTGATTCCTTTTTTACTGCTCTGAAACAAGTGACTGAATAATATTCTAATATTCTCACTGTTTATAGGCTTTAGAAGTAAAGTAAACATAACTACACTTCTGCAAAAGATCTATGTCTTTGTAAGTCTTTAATGTTGCACAAATGTTTTGTAGTCATTTGTCAGTACTCTTAAGTATGTGCTAGATGATAATTTAACAAAGTTTTTTGCTGGTGCTTTTTTCTGTGCCCTTTTCTGCTTAGTTACTTGGAAGGGCCCTTAATAACTAGGCACATCAGAATAAGATTTGCTTTAACTCTGAATTTTCTTTCTTTTATGAGTGTAATCTACAACTATTTGAAGCAGATGTTTTAACTTGTCTTCTCTAATGAAGGGAAAGAAAACTATTATGGCATTTAAATAGGCCTTCAAACCATTTTGATATAGGACCTTTCTCTGCGTTTTTGGCTATTCCAAGGGTGTTTGTGGTGGAAACATGGAAGGCAAATATTTTGTCTGGAAAGAAAGATTTTGTTGGGGGGAACATAATATTTTAAAATCCTTCTGTACCTTAAGATTCCAAAGGAGAAGCTAAAAGTGAGGAGGAGGAAAAGCGGCGAATTGAGGCTAGAAGAGAGAAGCAAAGACGTAGAAGGGAAAAAAACAGCGAGAAGTACGGTGATGGATACAGGTTTGTGTTGTAACTTCAGTCTTGTGTGCTTTGGTTTTCTTCTGCCTTATCGTTATTCTGTAAGAATATGTCTTCATTCCTGAAAGGACCTTTTGGACTGATTTTAAATGAAAAATAAACCCAACAAACAAGCAGAAATAAACAGCACCCGAATCTTTTGATTTAGAAGACTGGATATTCAGCTCTGAGGCCCACATCATAATAAAGATATGGACCTGTTAAAGAGGGTCCAGAGGAGGTCCAGAAGGATGATCAAGTTGGGAGAGCTGGGGTCATTTAGCCTAGAGAAGAGAAGGCTGTGAGGAGACCTTATCGTGACCTTACAGTACTTAAAGAGGAAAGATGAGGGAGGGACTTTGTATTCAGGATTGTAGTGATAGGACAAGGGATAACAGTTTTTAGCTAAAAGAGTAGATTTGTAGATTTTGGTTAGGAATTAGTGAATAAGTTCTTCACTACGAGGTTGGTAAGGCAGTGGATCAGGCTGTCCAGAGAAGATGAGGATACGTCATCCCTGGAAAGCGTTAAAGGCCAGATTGGATGGGGCTCTGAGCAACCTGATCTAGTGGGAGGTGCGCCTGCCCATGGCAGGGTGGTTGGAACTAGTGATATTTAAGGTCCCTTCCAATCCAAGCCATTCTGTGATTCACTTGACCCCTACTGTATCAGGAAGTATGTGAATTAACCTCTTTCTGACAAGTGCATCACTGAACACCTGAGAACCACCTTAGAATGGTACTGCTTTTGAAGTATATATTTCAGTTAAACAAGTTTATATTAATGCTGACTTAAGCTGATCCAAAACTGACCTCGTTCTGTTTTGATATGTATGAGGAGCTGTTTTGTAGCAAAACTATGTAGATAGTTCTATAACTTGTCTTAGTTTTGCCACAGCGAAGCATGCTAATGGCTTTAAAATGTCTAGTTTTTCTTCTGCATAGGTAGCTTTAGAGTAGCTCTTTTTTATATTTGGGTCTTGTAGTAGATATCCTTCCTAATGGTAAAACACTGGATTTTTTTTTATTTAGGCTTCTTTGAGGGGTACTTCTATTCTGTTTGTGATTAGTTTTATGATGTCTTCATTCTTTTGAGGGAAGAGGGAAGAACATTACTTTAACAGCAATATTATTTGATGCATTTCTCTTGCTAGAATGGCATTTACTTGCTCATTTTGCAAATTTCGAACATTTGAAGAAAAAGAAATTGAATCCCATCTGGAGAGTGCAGCTCACCAGGAAACACTGGATCATATTCAGAAGCAAACCAAATTTGACAAAGTAGTGATGGAGTTTCTTCATGTAAGACAAGGGATTTTTTATTTCACTTGCATAATATTTTTATGTTAGGGTGTAATTAGAATGTATAATTTAGTCTTCAAAATATGCTTAATTTATCATTGTTATTATATATAGTCTAATATTGTTCTGAATAATATTTCAACCATATGTTCCTTTTGGAACATAAACACTCATATGTTAGATGTGTAATTTTTTCTCTCTGATTCTCTGTAGGAATGTATGGTGAATAAATTCAAGAAGACAGCTATGCGTAAGCAACAGACTAGTAACCAAACGGAAAATGCTCAGGCTGTTGAAAAAGATATCATGGAAGGTGGGCTAATGCTCTTTATGTGGTAGCACATACTGTGGAGATCAGGGATGGGGAAACAAGGAAATAAACTAGTTTCTTATCAAGGCCAAAGCTAATTCAGCTGCTTTGTGGAAAAATTGAGGGATTTAAGGTTTGTTTATTGTATTAAAATGTGTATTAAGAATATTGGTTATTGTAGACTTTAAATACCAGACATTGTTTGAGAGAGTTCAAATTTATGACTGTTGTAACATTTTTATTTTCCTCTGTTTAGGCAGGTAGGTATTTATGTCTTATAACCTCAGGCATCAGACATAATTGCCTGAGTCTCATATATAGTGTGTGAAGAGAAGGAGCTGAAGTGTCCAGGTGAAATACATCCTCTTTCAACATTATTTTCAGTGAGCTTAGTTCTGATGCCTGAATTTGCTTGAATATTCCCCTGTGGTTCAGCTTGACATGTTTAACAATTGAAAACTCTAACTTTCCTGGAATAAAATAACTAATCCCTCTTCCAGTCTTCTGGAATTACACATTTAATGTTAATGACTTGTTGTGTGTTCTTTGGCAGGGGTTACTGCTGATGACCATATGATGAAAGTTGAGACTGTTCACTGCAGTGCTTGCAGTGTGTATGTTCCTGCATTGCACAGTTCTGTTCAGCAGCACTTAAAGTCTCCTGATCACACAAAAGGAAAACAAGTAAGATATGGCATATTACTTAAGAAGAGAAGAAATAATAATAATAAAGATATAATCTTATAGTAGGTGAGCAGAGTAAGTCATTTCTAAACTACGTTGGCACTATTTATTCTGTAAAAATCTAGAATGCCCTTAATAAACATGATGTCTTATGAAGTAGCTGGCATTTAAGCCCCCCCAGTTAATGAAAGGTTGGTGTGCTTGATAGCTGTCAATAGTGAATTCTGAGAAGGTTACTAGGAATAACTTCTTAAGTTTTTATTTTAGGGAATTTTTTTTTTTTTCTGCCATGAAGTGTCAGACTCTTACTCAAATTGTAACTGTAAAACATAATGCTTCTTTCCGGTAAGATGATACTGATGTCTTTTTTTGATTGTCTACTATCCTTTTAATGTGAAAAAGGTGAGCATTGTGGACTTAGCAGCAGTATGGGTTTGGATCCTGTTACAGTTTGTGATGCACTTCTAATATTGGTAGATGAGTTAAAGAGTAGCATGAGTAGAAAAATGATCTCATTTGTCACAGTAAGTTAGATTTCTAAACTAACATGTTATTTGAGCTTCTGTAATTATGAACTGTATTAGGCTGTGATGGAGAAATGTATATGTGTTATTTATAGGTGAGAATGGATAACTGGGAATAGACAGTGCATCATTGTTTGTCGTTTGTTGTGTAAGACTTGAATATATATATTTTGATCAAACGAAAGCAACAAACTATAAATGCTGTCAAACTTAATTCAGTTTATTCTGCAGTTTGGACTTAAATGCCGGGAGTAAGCATTTCATGTTTTATTACTTTCACGATTTACCTTACAGAAACAGACCACAAATTGAAATACGTGACAATTGGAACAGGTTTATGGTAGTTATTCACTGTAAAATCTGTTTCCTAGGCCTACAGAGAACAAATAAAAAGGGAGAGTGTTCTTACTGCTACCAGTATCTTGAATAATCCAATAGTCAAGGCACGATATGAGCTGTATGTGAAGGTAAGACGTGAATAAGAAAAATAAAATGCTATCATCTGTAACATCAGTGATATCACCATTTCATCCATACGGATGGAATTTAACCTCAGTGCTCTGTCTCCTGTTTCTGCCTTCTTGGTTGCTCACACACTGAATGTACTGAAATGTATTTTCCCAGTCTCACATCATTGTCTTAAATCATAGAATCACAGAATTGTTGAAAGGGACCTTCAAAGGCCATCTGGTCCAACTCCCCTGTGATGAACAGGGACACCTACAGCTCAATCAGGTTGCTCAGAGCCTGGTTCAGCCTGCCCTTGAATGTTTCCACTGAACACGTAAATCAGCAAGGAGACAAGAAAGCATCCTATAGGGAAAACATCTGTGCATAGCCAGGCACAGCTCAAACAGCGCTCTCTGAGTTTTAATTCCGTGCTGTCTGTGTATTCCTAGGCAAGCACATCAACCAAGGCTGCATGCGGATCTGCAGAGGTTCCAGTTCTGAGTGCCACCTGTCCCACGCTGGTGGGAAGGAGCACTGAGCTGCATCATGGGGGCACAGGCTTTAACTTAGCTTATTTGCAGGAAAAAATGACCACATTCAGATTTACTAGTTACCTTTTTGATTTTTTGTATTTATACATATATCTGGTCAATATTTGATCAGTCATTTAATCAAAATCAAGTTTTAGGAAAATGTAGCAGCATCTTTACACATAATACTGACTGTAGAACACGAATCACTTGACAAATAAGTTAATCCTTGTTCAGAAGCAAAGACTCTATATAAGACTTTGTGGTAAAGTACTGTGTACACCGCTTGTCTAATATTTCACAGAATCTCTAGAATTCATGAAAGTTTACAAAAGTAGTTGTTGTGTTTAAAAAAAAAAAACTTAAAAAGGCTTGGCAGCCTGCATTGCGAATTCACAGCTTGAGAAATATAGGGGAATTCATTTTGGCAAAAATATTTTTTTCCTTTTCTGGCTAGCTATGTAACTTTTTGTAGTAACACTGTTGGCTATTTTTGTTAGTTATAAGCCAATTAATCGTTAACTTTCCTTGTGCCTAACCAAAGGATTCTTTCAGAAAAAGCAGTTTTGCCTTGCAGAAATATGACAGGTATGAGCCAATGCACAATTTAATTGTAATCTAGAAGATCAAATTTAGTTATGCTCTGAGCAATTGTGAATGATTGGATGCATGAAATGGTTTCATACTATTTCTCTAGAAAGAAGAAAAGGTGGCAACCAGCTAGCACAGCTTCAAATATTTGAATGTATTTCCAACTGTCTCTGCTGGTGTTTTTTATGGCTTGATATGTGTATGCATTGTCCCTTGCAGCCCCCTAGTGGGAGACTGATGGAATGAGGGATGGAAAATTGCTGTTCATCAATAGATGAAGGCAAGATTGCCTTCCCAAGGAGGGCACTGCCATTTTCAGAGTGCTTATCATTGGTATTCTTTGAACATGATACACACACACGCTCAGTGAGATGTGTACATCTGGTTATGCAATTCCCTCTCATACTTATGCTAATGTATAAAGAACTGGAGATTGAAAGAGTCCGTTTGTCTTATGCAGCACTTTATGAACCAGTACATGTGATACATGCATTTGGTGCATGTGGTCCTCCAGGAGAGGAGGAAACCCTACTTACAATTGGAAATCAGTTGCTTTAAGAGAGTGGGCCATTGGGACAGGGGGGAACCCATAAAAACCACCTCCAACAAAAGCAAATAAACAAAAACTCACCATTATTTCAGAAGGTTTTGTCTGTCCTGCATATGCAGAATGGGAAGAAAAAATTTGAAACAGGGAAGTCCTGTGAGACTGTTGAGTAGACTTGTACCAAGTCAGAAAGGCAGGTAATAAACTTTATAAATCCCTTTGATAAAAAGAACAGAACTGCAAGTCAACAACTTCTGATTATTATTTTTTTGTTAATGGCTATTAATACAATTTAATGAACAAATAAGATGAATTCTTTTCCTTTTCATATTACACAGCTGGGTTTCTCTGTGCAAAATTGGGAATCTTGATATAGTGAGTTGTTAGTGTCATTTTCAGATCAGAGTTCCTCTGTCAGCTGTTTGAACATGAAAGGGCAAAGAAACTCCTAATATTTCATGTTACTCTTTATTGCTTATTGATTATTCATAGTGTTTAAACATCTGAAGAAGTAAAAGCTGAAGTACATCTTGTGCAGAACTATCCCATGAAACAGAAAAACGTGCAACTAGAATGGCAGTGTATTCAAAATAGTCTCTAAGAAATCTGTTTGGTGACTTTTCCAGATCAGCAGTGAAATGAATTTCAGTCTAGTCAATGTAATCCTAGATTTAATTTTTTCATTTATGGAATCATTTGCCTTTGATAGGGTTATTCAGAATTAATAGTGAAAGAAGAAAAGAAGGGATTTTCTTAATATTCAGATTAGATTTGAATTTTGGGGGAAAGGAAGCAGCTGTAAGTCCTAATAAAAAAGATTCCGAAATTTAAAAATGTAATTTTGATTTCCTGATTGCTGAAGTTTGTGTTTAATGTACTTTGGCTTTTTCGAAGTGCCACTTCAATCACTGAAATGATAAACATTATTTGAGCTTGTTTGGAACAAATATTTAAAGTGTTTTAATTTTTCTCTTCCAGGGTGAAAATCCTTTTGAAATTAATGATCAGGCTCAGGAGCAGCAGGCAGAAGAAGAGGACAAGGCTGATGAGCCAGCTGAGGGTGAGGAAGAAGAGGAGGAAGAAGAGGAAGAAGAAACTGAAGAGCAAACTGATTTTACTTTAGACCACACTGAAGATAATTAAATGCAAGAAAATAAGGAAAAAAATATTTGTGGGGGGGGGGGGCGGCAAAACAGCTTTTTATTTCTGCTCTAAAGTGGCTAAGACTTTTTAATAGTCTCAAATGAACGTTGTTGAGGACTCCCCACCCTATGCATGCATTCCATTCTGTGGAGAACTTGTTTATAATAATTCCTCTGTGTTTCTGATTTTGTTTAAAATGAAATTAAGATTATTTTAGTTGAGCTTTTTATAGCAAACTGACTGTTAAAGCTGATTAAACATTGTGTTGTATATTTTTTTAAGCTTTCTATTTTTTTGATGTGTGCATTGAAAGTTGGATATAATAATTTTTGATCTAATCATTTGGAAGGATTGTCTGGAGGTAAATATTTTAAATGCTGTATGGCATAAGCTTATATTTACCTGAGTACAGAAAGAGTAAACTTCAAAAATTGTGCTGTTGAGTGTGGCTATTTTGGGAACTGCATTGCACTCTGTATAATAGAGTATGTGTTATAATATGCCCTGTAGCTTTTTGTGATAAAATGTACCAGTTTGTAGAAATAAAACATGTAAGAAATGTTACTGTTTGAAGTGTCCATAGTTAAGTATCTCAAGAATTTCCCCATGCATTCCATATTTTGAATCAAATTTTGATACTATTATTATTTAGAAGTTCATCTGTGTGTTTTTGTTTCTTTTGATGTATTCAGATTACACCTAACCTTTTCCTCTAAATATGATAATATTAATAGGAATAACTGCATGATTTCTTGCAGCCATTATGGGGATCTTTTTCTAAGTGTCATCATATATGCAGTTTGTGTACCTTTCCTTTGCAGAACATTTGTGTTAAATTGTAACTATTGTTATGTACATGTGACAAAGGCATAGAGTGGGTAGGTGGAAATTTAAGATTCCTCACCTCAAATGTGAACTGATTTGCTTTTGTGGTGACCTATTGCAAGAATGAATGAGTACTGTGGGAGAAGACTTGGTTTAGATACTAGTCCAGTAGAAAGACCAGTGGCAGTGGTCAGCTCTGAAAAATGTGTATTTGTAGTCTTTCGATAAAAGGCAACAGCCGTAGCTGAGAGAGTAGACAATACAACATTGTGAGGGAGGAGAGAGGAAACTGAGTTTGGTGCCTTTATGCCTAGTTCCCATTAAAAAACACAAACGGGGGGGGGGGAGAACCCTCACAACATTAAGTTGATTGTTACACCTTTAAGTGGATTAGGTTGCTACTAGTTAGCATGGCTTGTTTGAAAGATGCTAAGCTTTCAGTTGGTTGAACTGTATTTCTCGCTTAAAATATTTTTATTAACTTTTTGTAAGCTAAAAATGACTAAGTACACCTGAGGTC
Organism: Numida meleagris; assembly: GCF_002078875.1. NCBI lineage: Eukaryota > Metazoa > Chordata > Aves > Galliformes > Numididae > Numida > Numida meleagris. The sequence goes on along the minus strand of NC_034415.1, from coordinate 15,011,297 downwards.
TTTTAAACCCTTGTTCTCCTTTTCAAGATAAGGATTAAGATCTCCATTTGCAATAATCTCCCTTCTACCTTAGAAGGTGGTCACTTGGTTGCTCATCTTTGTGTTTTATTTGTAGATCTCTTGAGAAGATGATGCTGATCCCTTCCTAGACAGTTTAGCAGGAACTGTGGCAGTGTTCTAGCAACTGGCATGAGCTTTAGCATGAAAAGTATTTTTTTTTTTGTGATGGTTCAGAGAACTGAGATGCTGCCCAGATTTCTGCAAGTGCTTTTTTATTATTGTAGTCGTATTGCTATTACCTCAGGATCTTTGAACTCTATGCAGTCTTGACTTAAACATGTTTTAGATTACATGTTGATTTTTTCTATAGATTGCATATTCTATTTATGAAGCACGTTAAGTGATAGCTTAAATGACTTTTTTAAAAGGTAGCTGCTGATTATAGTGGACATAATTGATTTTTTTCTGTAGGTTTAGAAAGAAGTTTTAATGGTGCTTTGAGTCTCTTCTGTATCTGTTTCATAATGTTCAATTAATTTCCTACATGGTAATAAAGCATAGAAATAATTTCAGATACTGAAGATCCCTTTTCCAGATTACCAATAGTCTTGGTAAGATGTGCACACACTAAGTTATTCCAAACTGAGTTGAAATTGCAATTGTTTTAAAATCTCAGAAATGAAGTGCACAGTTTTAAGCAGTTCTGGATGAAGGTGCCTCCTGGAATACACAGGTATGTTTACTTACACATTCTTGTTAAGAGATGTTTCCGGTTTCCTTTGCATTCACAAAATACCAGCTCTATGTCAACTCCTGACCATTTGCCAGTCTTGGTTTCAATGATATTTGCTTTTTCCTATATCTATAAGGGCTGTTCCAAAGGCGATGATGCCTCCTATTTTATGATGTTGGCTCACATCAGAGGTAGATGGTGGTGGTATTGTAGTAGAGGTTGAACCTTCCCACCGATATTGTTACGTTTTGTTGCCATGTGACAGATGGCAGCAGAGGGACGGTCTGACAGAATGTGTTGTAAAATAAGGCTTTGTAGCAGAGAATTTGCTCTCAATCGTTGTTGTACTCTTTGTTGTAGTTTCCATGGAAATAAACAGGAGGCATTACTTTCGGAGCAACCTAGGTATGCAAAAAGAATTTATGGAATGTTTATTATCCTGAGCGATACAGTTTATAAGACAGCAAATGATTTGGGAGTACGGTTGTATCCTCCCTCCATAAGGACCAAGTGAATTAAATGAAAGATTGGTGGAAAAACTGGGCTTGAAATGTGGTGGTTGATGGTTCCATCTCCAAACAATGACTGATTGTTAATGGTGTTTCTTTGGAGAATCAGTTGGTTTGGGGAAAGCAGGTGGATGAAATTCAGGCAGCTGGCAGGCATAGGTCCTATCCTGAAGCTAATATTAAAAGGCTTGATAAGGAATTTTGTGGTTGGTAGTAAGTGTTATCAGGTGATGCTGAGTGTTTGGGATGTTTTTAAACATCTTGGGAATAAAACAAGGTGGTCCTAGATTACAGGTGACATCTTTTTCCAGTCCTGTTCCAGAGCATGGACTGTAGAGCTCTTTAGTGTTTTTAAATCAAATTGACAGAGATAATATGGCACCTCTGATCTGGATAGCCAAAACTACACTATTTCAGGTGAGGATATACTTTGCACAGAATTTGCAGGGATTTGACCTGCAGAGTGATACTAGCACTATTTTATTTCTGTTGGAAACACCTTGCCTCTTTATTCCTTTAGAGGGCATGGATTAATGTCGTGGCTGATAGTCATTATGATGAAGGAATACAAATACACCAGACATCTTGCGTATATTCATTTTTATACTACACTGTAACTGGGGGACCATTTCTATCACAGTCATGCAGCATTTACCTTGTTTTTATGCTATTAAAATCTTGAGGTGTGCCTACAGTTTCTCTTACTTTGGCTTTTCCAGTACTGCATGCAATTAAGGTTAAGCTAAATCGGTTTTTAGCTTGCTGGAATATTAAGTATACATTTTCTTGCTGTTTTCTGCCATCAATTTTCCATTTTAAAAAACTGAGTTTTTCTTTAAATGCCAAATCAGTCTTCCAGTATTTTTCAGATGCTGGATTACCTTCTGCTCTTTTTAAGCAGCACTAAGTGGAACCAGAGCTTTTCTTCAACTGTTTTTCTTTCAGCCTAAATAAAGGCCTCATGCAGTCAGCTCTTAGGATTGTAGGGAGAACCCTCATTGAAAAGAATAATAAGAATCCTTAACCATCAGAGATCTCTCCTAGGTGCTTTCTCCCAACTTAAAGCAGAGAAGGGCTTGGTAAGTCCCTCACGTTTTTGGGTCTGCAGCCTGCAATGAAGTCCTTAGTTCTTAGGAGGAGATTTAAAAAACAAACAAACAAAAAAACAAACAAAAAAACCCCAGGTTCACTAGTAATGAAGATTTGTTATGAGTTGAATACAAAAATCATGAGCATCATCTGTTTAATTTGTTCTGAGGTTATTTTCTCAAACTGTTCTTTGTTTTTAGGCTTCCATATGTTAGTTGCATTTAAAAGTAACTATAACTGTACTTAACCCTGCAACTTGACTTGGCTGTCTTGGGACAGATTTGATTGGTTATAAATATACTTAGGGCATAGGTATTTCTCTATAAAATAAAAGTGTATAAAAACTGAAGTCCAACATCCAAAACAAAAGAGCTTCTGATCTTATTCTACAAATCTAAGCTTTTCTCATCATGTACTTTGATTCTTCTAAGCCCACAGGAAAAGGAATAAATATCTAGAGGGTGAACTGGAGCATCAAAATCTGCTGAAGCAAAAACATTAAAGAAAAGGCTTCTCAACAAGACCCCAAGACCACTTGCTATCCTGTGAATCTTTACAATCTAAAAAGTTCTTCCTGCATGTAGAAGTGTGGCTTTCTTTACTTTTTTATTTTCGGAGTTGAAGGATGCTGAGCGCTGTGGGAGAACAAGGAATAAATAACCTGCTTGCATTTGTGGTCCCCTGCAGGTCAAGCACTTGAGTCTTCACATCAAATGTGCCTTTTCTATTATGGAGACTTGCTGTCTTCACTTATTTTTACCCTGTGTATTTTCCACATGAGCTCTGAAATGTGTATTCTAAACAACCTTACTGTGTTTGTATGCTTTTCAGTTTACCCAGAGCTGTTAAGGTAAGTCAGGATTGTTGGAAACTTCTGTGTGGTACCAAAAATGATTGAAATGGATAACATGGTGGAAAGAGGAGTGAATAAGCACAACCTACTGGATACTTAAGTGGGTATTTGTCAAAGATTATTCAAAGGAGAATGACTACTTACAAAAAAGACTCGAGTGTGCTCCATTTAAATGAAAGCATTTTACTGTATTGCTCCTTAGATCTTGTGCAGTCCCACTCTAATGGTATCACAGGTGGGACAGTCTCTGTAGCCTATCCTTCCCCTGCAAAGCTCTGCTGAGTGTCTAGAACATATATGAACAGACTTTTTTCTTTTTTTGCTTTTCCTCCATGGGTTGTCTTAGAACTCTGTAGGAGGTTAGGTCGTGCTGCAAGCCAGTTACTAACTGCTAGTTGTTAGCAGTGAATTAGCTGTGCACGATCTTTGGAGCATCCCGGTTCTGAATCTGAATATGCTCTTAGTAAGACCTGATTGCCTTGTGAAATGGGTGTGCAGAAAGGATGCAGCCTCCCTGCTTCTGAGCCTGGTTCTTAAATACTCTGTCAGTGAGGAGTTATCTCTGCCACTGAAATTCCTTTGCATCTTTTGAAAACTATCCATTATATTTAAAAGATGTTAAATAATTTCATGGGTTTTTTTAAGTACAGCAATTACTATTTTGACAATATACCCCATTCTGCCTACTGCATGCCTGAAAATCAAATCTCCCCTGCGTGTTCTGTTACAGTGTGCGTCAGCCCTAGTGCTGGAGTTCTCAGCCACTATGTACCAAGGGGTTAATTTGTTTCCATCGCTGGGGATTTGAGTTGCTTGTCAGTACTGAGGTCACTGTCACTGTTAAATGACAGATGTCTTTCTGAAAATCCCTTGCATCTTTCCTTGTGATGTAAAGTTCAGTGACTGCAATAACAGGGTGTTGTTCTTTTAATAACTGTTAAATTTATTCTTTAGAGAATTTACAAAGATGTCCTATAGCTCTGGGAGAGCTCCCTTGATGCCGAATTCTGCATTTTCTTTTTGCATAATGCCTACAGATTTAGAGCCACTGTACTCCCAGTTGTATAGCTTCTGTATCCCTGGTTCAGTGCTGCTGAAATACTCGTAAATCTCCTTTCTTCTAGTGGCTTTGTGCAGCAGCTGGGGTATGACAATAAGGTCCCTGATCTATAATTCCAGACAGCCCCGGAGGGCGAACAGATTGACCAATCCTCATCCCCAACGTAAGCCCGAGGAGCTCGCTGTCCCTGGGAGGTAGTCGTCTAATGCTTTCTATTTGTATTCTGTATGAAACTCTTCTTGATGCCGGACTGTTGTTCACTTAGAGAATTATCCAGTGCACAGTATATAAATTCCCACTAGAGATTGAATGCATGTAAATAAAGCATGCCTTAAGTCTGGCATAATGTAACTTTAAGTGAGAAGAAATAGACTAAATCTGAGCGCCCGGTAAGGCCGCATTCACTGCTCGGATCTGCACAGTGCTGTCACCATCTGCATTTCTATGTCAAACGGATAGAGGAAAAGAGGACAGCTGTATAGGTTTCCTAATTTCAGGGATTTCCTGCCTTTTTATTCAATTTGATTAAAATGCAACACTGACTTTTTGAAATAACAGCTGTTTTACAAATGTTCTTGCGAAATAGCAATGTTGATGTTATAATAGAAAGAGACATAGTTTGAAAAATGTGATTGATTGACCTTTATGCTGCACATGCCAGATGAAAATGTTGCCCTATACTCTGTGCTTTCACACCACCCTCAAGCCTGGCAGGCATTTCGGAGCGCAGACAGGAGATGATCCCCACCCTACAGACTGCAATCGTGTGGTCTCCAGCTAGGCTCATTTTGGCTGTATTATTTTTTGCAACTTCGATATCTCTGTAGGAGCACTGACGTATATTTTAACAATAAGTTATTTAGAAAGAGTCTACTTGAAAGCTAGTACTTATCTTCTTATAAGCCTCCATTATCTGTTTTAAACTTTGAGATTAATAAAACGTAAAGTGCTATATTTAAATGCAAGGTGCTACGCATATGGTATCAGCCTTTGATTACACTTGGTTTATCCAAGCAGATTTAATGCTGACACAATTGTCAGACTAATTTTATTTTCTGCAGCAGCTTTGAAGCAGATAAAACTGCTGCTGTTTTAGCGGCTTGTTTTCTGGGGGGAAAAAAGTATTTCTACTGGAAAACAAAAATCACGTTTGATGGAAGCAGAATGCTCTGTGTGAAGTCTTCAGTGTGCTGAGGCCAGTGGCAGAGCCCCCACTGCAGCACAGCCGGCGCAGTGCCCAGCCTGCTTAACTGGATTGCTGGGCGCTCATCAGCACTTCTTACAGAACAGATTGTTCTTCTGATATTACAGAAGTACAATACCGTGCGTGCGCTATGAAAGAAAATTCATAAAGAAAATAAGTTTTCACTTCAATGAAACAAAACTTTTACTTCTCATGTATAATTTCACATTGGATTGTCACACATTCTTTAGAACAGATGATCTTCTGCCCAACTCCTCCATAATGGCAATGGGACGCTGGTCTGTCAGAACAAACATGTAGCTTACTCCAGAGGGCAAACCAGTGGAAATACAGTCAGATCTGAATTGTGTTTCAGTCTTCACTGTAAAGACAGCTCTGTGTTTGTGGCTTGCATTCTGTCTCTGCTCAAGCGGGACTTCAGGAAGGCAAAGAGAGAAAATCTTGTTTTAAATTTCTGCAGCTGTGTTCCTATCGGCTCTTATTTTAAAGCATTCAGTTGCTCGGATTGAATGTGGAAGCATATAAATTCACCCGTAATGAACTTGGATCTGTGATTAAGGAGTTAAGGATTATTAAAGTGCAGTAGGCTACTTGAGTTAAGGAAGGCACCTATAGGGTTTCAGTGTTTTTTTTTTGTTGTTGTTACCACATAATATAAATATATTTCTATTCAGAGTCTAAAATATGCCTAGCTTCATAGTCTTGCTTAACTGCAGCAAAACTCAATAAGCACAAAGTAGGAAAGTGTACCTAAAACAATCTGCGGAGCACACAGTTTTGTGCAAAGGCACTGTGGTTTGCTAACTTCATTTATGTAAGGGCCAAGCATGGTGCTTGGTGGGAAGACAGACGCTTGTACGGTCAGCCTGTAAGGAATTTACAATGCTTAAGTAAATGTATGATGGATTTAATGCAGTCTCAGCTAAAATGAACTTTGCATCAATGTTAAGTTGTCTTTCTTTTATCCTTACTGTTTTCAAGAGTTATCTTTTAGCTAGAGATTCACAACCGTATGGTTTTAGGATGCTAGAGATGGTCAACATGAAGTGTTCTGCAAACAGAACTAGGCTGCTTCCTTTTAACAGATTGGTTAGAAAATCTTTTTTTCTTTCCAAAAATGCTCACAAAGGCTTTACCCAAACTAATGGAGATTTTCTCCATGCAAAATGTTTTTTTTTTAAAAAAAAAGTTGACATGAATTTTGAAATGAGATGTTTAAGAAAGCCAGCTTGCTGCATTTTAAAGCTTTATTCTTGCAAAAAGGCCTTATTTCAAACAGAAATCAACAGCTTCCTGCTGTTGGATGCAATGGCTGTCCATTTTCTTTCTGTCCCATATCATAAATATTTGCTTGATTTCCCTGGAAATACATGGAAGCATCATGGTGAAATCGGAGGTAGCTAAATCCTACATCTGGGATAGGATATTTTCTTCTCTTTTGCTCTATTCAGAATCTCCTACCTTTTTTTCCTCAAAGCCATGGAAGGTGTTGTAACAATACTCCTATATCTCTTCTTCATTCTTCCTTGGAGGTTTCACTTGCTTTATTCTGCATATCTTTAGTACTCAAGAGAACCAGTTGTAGTACTCAAGTGAAGCACTGCTGTAAGTGGTGCAGGGTGCAGAATTTATCTTGGGAATATCATCCAGAATGTCCACAGCTGCAAACATTGTGGGGATTCACCTTTCTGGTACTCATTCTTTCTACGTCTCACCCACGTTAACCAAATGTTGACTAGTATGTTGAAGTCAGTATTGTAAATAAAGACCAGTGCTTATCTTCCCTTCTGCTTCTCTAACTTCTCCCCCATCATTATTTGTTTGATCACTTTTGTTCTTGGATTTCTCATAATTTTTATTCCTTTTTTTAAGTGCAGAAACGAAATTTAAATATAGAATCTATATTTAACTATAAATTACAATAAAGAATGCTTCAGTCCAAATATCTCCAGCTTCAGTGTACCTTTCATATTGCAGAAATTACAGTGATTTTAAGTGACTAAAATAAGACGCTTGAAAAATGGAAAACAAGTATGCAACGTTGTGCAAGCACTCCCCCCCCCCCCCCCCTTTTTTTTTTTCAGACCTCTAAGTACTTCCTAAGAGAATTTTAGCTGTTTATTTCCTGGGACCTATATTATCTCTCCAAATGGAAGCTGGCCATGAATTGTGTCTTGGTGTCCCCTTTCCACCACGATTATTGAGGGATTATTTTTTCTAATTTAAAAGTTAATCCTAGTTCGAAATAAGCTTGATTTTTATTTTTATTACTGTTCTATTGACAGGCTGTCATGAAAACAAGTTGATCAGCCTTCGTTAATGTTATTGAAAATGTGTGTGAATGTGGAGTATTTGCTAGATATCTTCCAGCAACATTCTGCAGAAATATTATAGTTCTAATTCCAGTAACCTGATGAAAAAGGAAGTGTTGTTTTAAAAGTAACTGCATAAAGGTTTGGGGTTCTCTGCTCTCTCTCTTTAGCTCTTCCAATGACTTTTCATGTTCTGCGGGAAATTAGCAATAGCTAAAATTCTCACTTGGAGATGAGGGAATTAGAACAGTTCATAAATCAGCTGGAAGTAGCCTGAGATTCCAGCAGAGTAAGCCCCATGATGGAATTGGGTATTTTCTTGTTTCTGTAACTTAAAACTCCAGAACAGTTAGAATAGAAAAGCCTGCTTGTTGCAAGTAGGCAACTTTCATTTAACTGCTTTGACTCATTTTGTTTGAGCAAAAGAAGCACTCATTCAGGTTTAGTCCATATGTTTCCAAAATGTCCCTCTCTGGTTTCTGTTCAGAAATTTTTATTTTGTGTCTTGTGAAATTCATCCAGTTTTCGGTTCCTCTTCAAAGCTGTACTTTTTATTTTCCTGCTCACAAAAATAGGAAGCTGTCTCATTCTGTGAAAACAAGCTCAAGATGGAAAAAGCACACTCCGACAACAAACCACGCCACAGAATCCAGTTGACTGGGTCTGTGTGGCTGCCTGCCTTAAGGTTTTGTCTTGGAGCCTGCTGGTGTGCTTTCTGTGCAGCGGTGTGAATAGCAAAGGGAGATCCCAAGAGAACTTCTCAGAGGCTTTGTCCTTTGTGGCGATAGGCAGCAGAGCCTGCTGTAATCCTGGGATGATCAGTGCTGATGTGTCTGCTTCACCGAGAGCAGAGTCTGAGCATGACCCAGAAAAGGCCTCCTCTCTCCTTCTCTCTGGGTAGTGTGTGTTCTTGCACCTGTCAGCTGTCCGGAGCAGAGGCTCTCTTTCTGTCAAGCTTCTCAAATGTTGCTATTAAACTCTAAGAAAAACAACTTTTTATTTGTGCAGATTCTTTGCTTTTGGTAATAATCTGATCTAGTAGTTGTTAGTATTATGAGTGTAAAACCCGTTAAAGCAGCCATCAATTGTCTGCGTCACCAGTGGGCTCTGCGCTGAAGATAAAACAGATGGTTTACCTAAAAAGGTGTATGCTCCTTGGCTTCATTCACACTGGCTCTCAAAATCAGAGAGGAATTAAAATGGATCTCACTTGCGTTTGCATTCCTGAGATGCAAAATGTTTTAAAATGAAGACCTGCGACTTGGTGTACTGCAGCATGCAGGACGTGCGGCCTTAGTGATCTATTGTACCTAAGGGCTTCATTAAATACAGTGGACTTTCACTGTGTTCCATGTACACCTACTTTTGCCTGATAGCTTCCTGTCAAAAGGTGAGGTGAAAGGGGATGGAAGTTGTTTCCATAGTTTTTTATTTTATATTTGGTTGTCCTACTAGCTTTTAACCATTGTGGTGTTAAGGGTATTGCCTCAGATCTCCCATTTTGTACAACTAACTTGGGACAAGGGACATATTAGTTAGAATCTTCCTCTGCCCTGCAGTGAGGGAGTGAGACAGGTAGGCTGCTGAGGACTTGTTTTCTTACGTTTTAATTAAGTGAGGTTGAGAGAAACCAATGCACAAATAAGCTCCAAAAGGAAGGCTGATTAGCTGTTGTTTAAGTAACAACGTTTAGCTTCTGATCGTTGGTGCTGTAATGGTTGTGCTGATCCTGTAGTCACCACCAGTGGTTAGCACAAGTACAGCTTGAATTCCCGATGGAAGAAGGAAAGTAAGGAAGAGTGGATTTCCTCTTCTCTTGTTTTGGTGTTTGTGACTGCAGATGTTCAGCATTTCTTAATACATCAAAAAGAAAATGAGCTGAAGCGAGGGCTCAGGCTGATTTCATCTGATGTCTTTTGCAGGTCTTGCCTTTTGTAATGGAACAAAGCAAACTCAGAAGGTGTGAACACTACTGCCTGTTAAAGGACTGTGCACTCCTGTGAGAGAAAGCAGAGATAGAAACACGGCAGTTTTTCTGCGCATGCTGGACAAGACACAACACTTAACAGAAAGGCTTTGGCGTGAGGAAGTCACACTGAGCCCCAGCAACATCTAACCAATGGGTGAGTAGTTCAGGGGTGGTTACTCCCAGCAGCATGCAACTGTGAGCCTTTAGAAATCGTTCTTCTCATGGTGGTCATGCACTGTCTTTAATCATAAGTAGAAGAGCTTTATTTCTCTGTTTTCTCCCTTAGAGCTTTGTAGCATTCCATCAATTAAAGTAAATGAATGGAGACAATAACCATGAATCTGATTTTCCACTTGAAATCAAGACAAATTACATAATTGAGCTGTACGCAGTATTCTGAGAAATACCTGGGACTGGGCATGCTTCTGATTTTTCTGCCCACTCCCACAGCCTGGAAACTGACAAGTAGGGGGCAGCAAAGTCCTATGTTTAAAATGAAGTGCCAAGCATTTTTTGTTTGTGTTTTATTAAGCTAAATGTTTGTCAGCTTGATGCATCCATTAGTGCTCTTTCTTGACGATGAGAAGAGAATATAAACTTTCAGTTAATGAAAAAACCCCACAACACTTTAAAATACAAATAAAAAGGGATTTTCCTGCAGTGTGTTTAATCTGATAATGAAGTAGGTACAGTACAAAAATATTCATTTGCAAAACCAATTAAAGGACAGCTTTTGAATACCAACAGTGATTATCTTTTGAGTTTTGGTTTTTGTGTGTGTGTGTGTGTGTGTGTGTGTGTGTGTGTGTGTGTGTGTGTGCGTGCCAAAACTTATCACTACAAACTGTTTCCTGGGTTGTATAAAGGAAACAAAATAAAATCATGCTTGGTTATCTCCCACTTTCTTTAAAGAAGAAAAAAAGGAAAGAGAGAATCTTCCTGCAGCTCTAGATTGATTTTGGATAAATGCTCCATCTTTGCCTCACTTATATCACATAGTGAAATTATTAATACTATCCTGTGGTGACACGTTGTTCTGCTGTGCTTCCTTTCGTTTGGTTATGTAATAATGTAGTGGTAACTGATTCCAAACTGTAAGTATTGCACAAGACAAACAAGAAAAGTGTTAAAGCAAAAAGTGAAAGTGGAATTTAATTCTTAGGAATTCATCCAGAAGGAAATACCCTGTGAAGTGCTTCCGCCTTTAGTGGTGAATGTTGATTATTAATGCAGAAAGTAGAGTTTACTTCATCGAATATATTGGAATGTTTATTTTTCCTTTCTGTGATTTTAATGCACTGATTAACTTCTGCTGCTGCCCGATGCTAGCATTGCATTTTGCTGTGCAGTGGGTATGCAGTGAGTTGGGGGCACTTTGGGCTCAAAGCACTGGGTTTGTAGCAAAGAGCTGGGTCTGAAGTTGGCGACAGACTTGTGTCGCAGCTCTGAAACAGAGGCATGCAGGCTCTTGTTCATCACTGATGGAAAATGCATAACTAATGGTGCTGACTATGTTGCAAAATAGCATTTTGTATCTGAGAACTTGCTCTATCTTATAGCATTATTGCACTCTTTGTATATGTTGTAGTTTCCATGGAAATAAGTAGGGGGCATCGCTTTTGGTGCAGCCTAAGTGCAGATATGTTCTGGGACTTGTGTTGCTGTCAGCAGACGCCTCCTTTTGAATGCTGTGGAAAGAGTAATATGGCCTCCTCTTACTGAGTCTTGTTGCGATTTGCAGTTTGCACTGTGTTTTATCTTCCTTCCATCATTTATTCATTCATCAGTGATTTCTGCAGAACTTTATACCATACTCAGTTTTCAAAAGATTTTTTGAAGAATATTAATTTAGATTTTCCTTGTTCTTTCTTTGCATGTCATCCATCCCTCTTGAAATGTTTGGGCTTCAGCCGTGCCTGAAAATTATCACAGGCATTTTGATCTTGCTTCATCTAGACCAAGATTTTCAAGCATGTTACTTCAAACCTTATCTTATATCAGTAAATTAAACTTAAGTTGTCTTTAGATAATGAGTTTAAGTTTTAGAGTCTCATTGTTTGTGAAACAATGTGATGTATTTCTTTTAGCTTTATCAGAAATTAGCATGTTTTTTTGATGCTGGATATTCCTGACTATTTAAGTGTTAGAATAGTAAGTATTCACATATCAGAATAAAAATATTGAATGTTTAAGTACTAGAATATTTATTGCACAAATATTTGGAGCGACAAAAGAAGTTATAAGAAATGTAGTAATTCTGTACATAATGCTGTCTTAAAACATTACATAAATGAGAAAAGTAGCAGTACCAGGTGGATTGCATTGTAGTGTGAAGTTACAGATATCCAGAACGTGAACCTTTCTGCTGTAACAGCATAAGGGATCTCTAAGCCAAGTTGGCTGTTTTAATTTCTACATAGCCAAAATTTAGGAAATACATGTAATGAACTTTTAATGTTTTTAACTTTTTTACGTGAAACGTGAATGAGGAAGTTAAAGCAAGACTTTAAACGTTGCTGCTTTGCACCCAAGGTAGGTCTGAGATGTTTTTGTGATCAAATTGTATCATCTAAAAATAAGCTAAACTGAAGGATGGAACTACCCTTTTCTATGTAGCTTATCTAAAACATAGCTGCTATAATGTGCAAAATATTGTATTTTCCACTGGCAAGCTAAGTCTGTAGTGCTGCTGGTAAAAAAACAGATTGACATTTGGTCATTATTTCTTATCAAGGATGTTTTACTTATAATGCTATTTGACAGCTATATTCTAGGTCTGACAGCATTGAACCAGCTTAATTCCCACTGAACTGCTCTAAATACGTGGTATTGCAATCAGTTTAACAACCCCTGGAGGCAATAAAATCTCTCCTTTGAACACACACAAGGGGAAGAAATCTAAGATTTATAAAGGGCAGCAAGTATTCAAGATAGGGGCAAAGTTTATGTGTGAGCCTGTAATTGATGTTTCCTTTGTTGGAAAAGAAAGCTTGAGGATGCTTTAGGAATTAATCTTTAACAAGTTATAATCTGCACTAACAAGATCTGCTCAAGATGAGTGAGAGAGAGATATGATACCAAGAGTTTTGTCAGATTCAGCCAACGATGAAAATTCAAAGGTACTGTGTAGTTCAGGAATGCTTCTGAGCAGATAAGAAAAGTCCTCAATTAAATGTGAAATCTGCTGGAGCTGTGTGCCGCAGGTGGGTGAGAGCAGAACTGGTAGCCTGGGCTGCTTGTTGTCTACCATCCATCCTATGGCTGAGAGCACTTCTCGTTATCTGCTGAGCATTAATGTAGATGGAATGGTACTGAAGGTTTGTCTGCTGCTCTCTTTCTTACATTGTGTAATTTGGCAAATCGGGCAGTGACAAAACAAGAATGGATGCTTATGAGATTCCTTATAAAACTGCATCTTACATTCCAAGGGATTCCCAGGGTTTTAAAAATATTACAGCGGATATCTCCTGTCAAAAAAGCATAGCTGGCTCTAGGACGAAATATGCTATCACTTTAAGAGTGACACTCAGGATTTAGGAACAGGAATGTAAAATACTTAATTTAATTGCAACTGGCAAATACCCTTTACATGTTCTTTTGCTCTATGTCTGAAAGACATCATGGGAAATCTCTTAAAGACAAGTTGCAGCAATTGCAGAAAGATGAATGTCTTCTCTGCATTAACAAACACTTCTTTCTCTGTCCCCTGGTGCACAGAGATCCTGTGTGGGACCGTGCCACTTGGTCTGCTTCATTTGTGAGATCTGAAGCCAGCTGTTACACTGAAGGCCAAACTGCTGCTCTTTCATAAAGGGAAGGAGAGATTGGGCCAGCAGAGGAGGCTGACAGAATGTGGGTTACCATGCTGTAGCAACTCGCACAGTTCATCCAAGGAAATATGAATATTATGCAAAACTATAAACCCTGTCATGGCCGTGTGATCTAATAAGGTATTATAAATGCCACAGGAGCTCCTTATTAAAATTTAATCAAGAATATATTCCTTGCACACACTGAAAGGCAAAAAGTTTTTTGGAGCCTTCCTGGATTCCTTTTGCAGAACTACACAGTGCAGGGTTAAAAATATAACTGGGTGGGAGAAGTCTTTGTGTTGCGGATCACCACCCAAAAGCTGTAAATCGTCACTGTGCTTCGCCGTAGTCTCCCAGGTGAGGTGCTAAAATAGCCGAGTTGCTGAAAGAAGGCAGGAAATCTCAGGTTGTCGTAACTTGTAAGAAGATCTCTAAGTGTGGAGAAGATGCCCCTGTTTTCTGTGGTACCAAAGAAGGAGGATGCTTTCATAGCAGTGGATGTGGAGCTGTGTGCTGCAAGGCCGTGGGGTGGCTGTTGGACCTCCCAGCCAAAGGTTCCAGCACTGCACGGTGATATGGTGATGGTGCTCCAGTAGAGGCAGCTGGTTCCTGAATGTGACATTTTCCTCATATGGTGCTGCAGGACACTGACACAGACAAGTCCAAAGTTCCAGTAATTTTTTGTCTGGTCTTATTTTGAGAGGTTACAAAGAGCTTACCTGAAGTAATTTGTTTATCAGAAATATTCCCCTTTAGCTCTGTTGCAAAGATCATCTTAAGTAATTATGTCCTGGAGCCTCTTTGTTGCAATACTTAAGATTTGAAACTATCAGTCTGCCTCAATAATGGTTCATTATCCTCCAGACAAAAAAGTATCTTTCTTTTTAAGGGTTATATTAGCTGGCATTTTCTTTTCTGTACAAATTCAAATAGATATTTGTAGGCTTGATGCTAGAATTGTTTGCATTTAGTTTTTCTTACTCAACCAAAAATCTGATAGTCCAGAGAAACTAGCAACTTTGGTATCTGGGTAGTGAGCTTCTGCTTTAATGTGGAAAGGGGAAAAAAATTCCTCTTACCTGTGGTGAATAGGCAATTACAAGGCAACACCTCACTGCGATTAAACCTCTAATACAACACCATACCAGTGAGATGCTACAAACAGTTGAGCATTTTCTTCTAGGAGTATGAAGATTACGTTGCTCCAACAATGTCATTAGAACTCTGAGAGTTTTCATTGCATGAGAAACCATCCAATGTTGTGATACATTTTCATGTTCAGTTACATTTAACAAGTATCATAAAATAATGAACAAACAAAAAAAAAAAACAACCAGTGTATTCAAAGGTTTCACTGTGCTCTGGCACACCTTGGCCACTGTACTCTTTGCATGCAAAAAGCTTCTATTCCTATATTACAGCTTTTGGTTCTACACATCTTTCAGTTGGTTGGTGTGGGGGTGGAGCTGATGTGCCTATTGTTGTGTGTGGGGCTCCTGAGTAGGCCCAAGAGTAGGGCTGTCTTGATCAAATCATTGACGCAATTATCAAATACACACTGTAACACACTGCTGCTTTCAGTTCTCCAAATACGCCACCTCTTCGCTTCTCTGACCCCATTTTTACTGCATTTTTGGTGAATAATTTAAGTGTGGTTCTGTTTGTATACCAGTTCATGATTATAAAATTAGATTGTTTTGTTCTTTTCCTCTTATTGGAATATTGCAGAGAACAAATAATTAAGACTTCAGTGAGTCCTATTTCAATCAATCTATTGTTGTTAATCTGGTCAAAACCCCTAATCTGGTCAACCCAACTTCTAAAATCAGTACATTCATTGTTTATTGACAGTAGAGAAGTTCTTAAGCTCCTGCCAACGCAAACTAGTTCTAAAGAAAGAGAATTCTCTGCCATTTCCATTTAAGTTACAGTGAAAGTTCAGTTACATATTTTGTGCCCAGTAGTTTTCACTTGTGCACATGTAACTGACAGGATCAGACTGTCCCTTTCTGCTTGGCAGCAAACTGTATATCAGTACTACAATTGCTTTTTACTGATAAAATTTAATGTAAGGTACTTAAATTTATAATGCAACACTTCTCTTGTTCCAAAGTGTTGCATACATAAAAATGAAAAAAAAAAACCACACTATTTTTTGAACAGAACCACTATTCATTAATGTGAATTAGCAAGGATCTATCCTCAGTGATTAAAAAACAAATTAAATAGAGGCATTAAATCTGACTCAAAAGAAGGTTTTGGAAGGGAAAAAAAAATCTCAATGGTTATAAAATGAAATGTAAATGAGGCAGTGAATCTAGTGGATCATTTCAAATGACTAATCCCACTCAACCAGGTAAGCTAAGATGGCTATAAATTGGGTTAATTACTGTAGCTTGAATTTTAACTCAACAGCTCTTAATTTCAACTTTCAAAGGCAACACAAACCAATTTTGTACTCTTAGATTATAATGAGCAGTCTTTATTCTTTAATCAGTTCATCCAGTATCTGGCTGTCTACTGTAACATTCCTTTGAAGTCTAGAAAGATCTAACATAATTGAAGAAATGTCGAACTACTTGACTCTCTCTTTTTTAATATAAAAGAATTAAACATTAATCAGACTTGTGCATCTCAATTAAGCCAATTAAAACTATCACAGAATATGCTGCACAGAGCAATAGGTAGCTTTAATGTTTGAACACATTATCAACTTTTACCTAATGTTCCTTATTTAAGATGTTTGTTACTTGAAAGAAAATGCATTAAAGAATGCTATCATTGTTTAAAAAGTTTGACTAACTTCCTTCAAGTAGTGCCCACATTTATGCACAAGATATGTTAAAATGCGTAGCATTTAGTTAAAAGTAATATGTTGGATTACTTCAGGTCTTCCTACAGCAATCTAATTTGAATATTTTTTGTGCTGATTGTTTTGTTTGTTTGTAAGAAAAAAATTATACATTGTATCTGAATTAATTTCTGTTATAGGAAAGTATGGCTCAGTTTTTACTGGCTGAAGTATATATGCAAAGTCCATATAATTACTAATAATTTGTAACAAGTGTTAATTGATAAACAACTCCCTCTGGTAGCTTAATTAAAGCTTTAGGATAGCAAGGCGATTTACAACTGGGATTGATCTCAATTAGTCAACAAAATCTGTGTAGCCTGTTCAAAGAAGAAGGAGGAAATTTAGCCTAGCGAGGCTTTGGGGATTTTGTCTTGTTTAAAAAAAAAAAAAAAAGAAAGAAAAAAAGAAAAGAAAAGAAACACAAGAGAAATAAAATCACGAAGTATACGAATGTTTTCTGCAGTGATCTACCTACTGTATACTACGCTCATTGTTTGCGCTCCCCCGCATTTGTTCTTTCATTTGTTTGTTCGTTGTCAGGTTACAGAACAATATTCAAACATTTCTTTTCATTACACACAATGTGATAAAAAAAAAGTCATTTCATACAGAGATGTACATTTTAAAGTAACACCCTCAAGAAACCACAAACTAGAGAATGAAAAGCATTTAAAATATGTCAGTTTTTGATCTTACTTAGAAATTTGTTTATAAACTGGCATTATGCAGCCTTAATTAAAAGATAACACAGGGAAGATGGCATTAGGGAGTAACTGGAGATGTGGAAGCACGCTGATCTTATAAAGTCAGCTGTGCTGTTTCAGGATTCACTCCTCTTTTATCATTTGGACTGATAGTAAGAATATATCTACGAGTACTTGAAATCGCCCATGTGGAATAAAAATTTAAAAAAAAAAGTGTCATCTCTGTTTAAACTAGATCACAGAGTGGCTGCAAACAGCTGCTGAAACATTAATTAATTTGTTTGCAAATAAATCATGGATATGTACTAGCTGCAAATACTGGTATAAACAAGCACAAACATTGTGCTTCTTAGATTACCTATGGATCCCTGGTCTGCCTTCAGTTTTTAAGATGACTTTATATGCACCAGCAAAACCAACATAGAGACCAAATAATCTGGAAGAGCTGAGCCTTTCATTAAAGTTGTCCTATGGACATGTTGATGTGCTGAAATGCAAATAAGTTTCAGTGCTTTAAAAAAAAAACACACATCCATTTTACATTTGTGTAGGACTGAACCTCATTTAAGAAAGATTTGTTAATCAAAGAGAATGAAATATTTTTGTGGAGGCAAATGAGTGTGGGTTTAACAAGTTTGCAGCTAAAAATATGGCTTGAAGATTTCAGCTATGCAATTTATGTCCCTCTGTATCTTGAATGCTCTTTTGGTAGCTGTGTAGCACTCCTGTATAAATTCTCCATTTTTTGTACATACAATTTTTGTATAGCTTGTAGGATATGCTTAATGTCTATGGGCTGTTTAGGAGAACAGTCTAAATGCTGGTTTTGTAGCTGCACTGGCCCAGCTCCTAGGCAGATGTGCCCAAGCCTGCATTTATGGCAACACAGGCGCGTCCCTGGGGCTTGCCTGGAAGTTGCTCTGGTGCTTCTCATCATAAGGGTAAATCCTTGGCTCCCTCCAACGCTGCCCTAGGCACTGCACATGGTAGGCAGAGAGGAGGAGGATGATACCGCAGGCTTTGTCCCCTTGACGTAGCTGTATTTTCAAGAATGGAAAAATAAGAGGTTAGATTCTGCAAACGGATGAGCCTTGCACATATAATACAAATACAGGGAGACTTCAGGATACGAATAACTAACCTCCACGAGGCAGGCTGCTCTATTACAAAACAGAGACGTGTTGGTGGAGGTTAGAGGATGAGGCTGGGCAAGATTTCATGGCCTAAATTCTGCTTTATCAGAATGCCATCTGCATCACAAAGATGCTGGAGCAGAGGTTTGATTGTCGTACACATGTAGCTTTTCTTCTAGACGTAAGACAAGGTTTTGTTTCTAATCTTGTCTAATGCGGTGGGTGTCCTTTCTAGGCTTTGGAAAATAAAGTTGTTTACTTACAAGAAAAATCAGATTCTAGCATGGAGGGAAAACAAGCAATCACAAAAAAAACCCTGAAGAAAAAAAGCCCTTCCTTATATAGAGGAGCTAATGCTGTGGTTTGCTGATGATGTGAAGTTTATTTTCCTACCACTCTAAGTTATACATTTTGTGTAGCCTTGCTGAATTGTCATGAAAAATTCTACTGCAAGGCAGATCTAACTGTGGAGATTTTCTTGTCAGTGAGGGACAGGTTTTGTTAAGTTTGGCTGCTAATTGTTTGAGCAGTGTTGATCTTTGACTCTGCATCAGGCCTTAACATCTCTGGGTATGCGTGTTGTAGTCCTGGTGCCAAGAACAATCTTTGACCTCAGGAAGAGTATTCCTGCAAAGTACAAAGGGTATGTTGTTAGCACCCAGGTAGGCATTCTTTCATCCTAAGTGAGCAAGCTTTAGATCATTTGGACTTTGTACTTGAATTAGCCATATTTTGCCCTTTGCTTGGACCCTCAGGAAGCACTGGCTAGAGCACGAGTTGTTTTAGAACTTGGGGTCTGTTGGCGCTTTTTCAGAGGTTAATGCAATTGCTCCAGAAAGCGTCACAGTCACATTTGCTTACCAGCCCTGCCCCAGGGTTCACCCCCCAGCTGCTCCAGGTGAAGCTCTTCAGCTGCTTTGGCATAGTTTATCCACCAGCATGAATCGTCAGTGATGTTATCTGTCTGGGTGTTGACTTTCATCTGCTTAAGGATGAAGACACTTTCACTTTATTTCCACTCATAATACCAGCTTAACTCGAGCTTGTTCTCTCTAAACCTTTGGATTTTCCTTTGCGAACAGAGGGAGGAAGCTCTTGTCCAAATACGCTGACAGTAGCAGAGTTGCTTGAGGATAGCTGTGTGTTTTGGAAGTTATGTCCTCCCACAGAAGATTGTGATGGCTTCAGGAAGGCAGTTTGCTATCAGCTGCCAGCCTGATTTTTCAGAGCAGGCGGAGTCTGGAGAGAGAAGTTTCACTGATGTCATAGCTAGGAGAGAATGTATAAATGCTTCTGTATTTCCAGCTGGAAACTCCAGAGAAGGACAATTACAATCAGTTTCTGAAGGAATTAGGGAGGCATAGGTTTTGAGAAACATCCTCAAGAAAGAAAGATTTGGATTTTCTGATTTTTCATGGTCTACTCAAGACTTCTACTGTACATGCAATCAGTTAAGATAAAATCTAAGATATTTGTGCTCACATCAGTTATAATGTCAGCTGGGCAGCCTGGGATGAGCAGGGTCCTCAGCACCACAGCACAGACAATTGTGACTTTCATGTCTGCCGCTCTGGTTTGCCTTACACAGTTTATGACTGTTAGTGACTGAACCCAGCTATGATGTCTCCTAATCTGAATATAACATACTGTTTGTGTGAAACTGCACCATGTGCTTGCAATCTGAACTCTCCAAGCTGTCAGCCTGCTTAGGGGATGTGGTCAAACTACACAGTTTCCCATGTTATCTTGCCGCAGCCCTGAATAAATGCTTCAATTTATAGCTTGAAGGAAAAAGGCTCTGTTTTTACTATCTCACATTTTAGCATTTAATATAATCAAAAAACAGAAACAACCTGTGACATTTTGGGAGGAACTTATACCAGAGTATAGGCAAGAAAAAATTCTGCTAATTGGAATGACTCTTATCTTCACCTAGTTCTTCTGGAGCTGAAGTTCCTGGTGCCAGTGGCACTATTTCACCTTCTTCCCACATTTTTGTTCCTGCCGAATATAATTCCTGAGCTACCATGTCACCTCATTCTCTGCAAGGCCTGATTCTATGATTCTGTGGTCTTCGTTTAAGGTAGAGCTCGGCATATCTTCAGCCTTGTAGCTTTTCAGGTTACCCTTTGCTGTTAGTTTCTTTAAGAGCTCAGTCACCTCTGTGATCAGCTTTAAAATCCTTTATTTATTTATATACTTGTTTCCAGCCAGTATCCCCAGCTCCATGCTCTTCCAGGAGCCCAGGAGTCCCTCTGCCAGTGCTACCCACCAGCTGTCTGGAGGGCGTTACTTAGGGGGAGGCTTTGAGGTGGGGGGTCCTGAATGTGCTGTCATGGTGTTGCTGCCAGACCATGCGGAGCTGTACTTAGGGCCTGAATGCAGCCCTCCCTCTGGGTTTGGCTGCTCATTGCAGCTAATTATAATTGTAAATTTGCCCTTAAAATCAAATTCTGTTTAAAGAGCAACTTTTGCCTTGGGGCAGCCTTGTAAGCGGAAAATACTTATCCAAAAAGCAGTTTACTTGGCTTATGAATTCCTGTAATCCCTATATTGTTCTCTAAGATATTTGTATGAGATGAAGAGCTGTTTTCCATGACCCAGCCTCTCCCATCCTCTTTGTGCTTGATCTTGTACAGACATCATCACCTTTTGCTTTATGATCTTGCATCCAATTCCCATAGAACTGGCTGGGCACTGCCGACCGTTACGTCCCCCAGTGGGATCTGGCTTTCAAGCTGTCACTTCCACAAAGATTGGCTGGGGCATGTCTCGTCAGGAATGTAGGCTCTCAGCATAGGACAATTTTCATAGATCTGCTTTTCCAATGGCAACAGCTTATTCTAGGCTAAAACATCATGCTTATTTAGCCTTGTGGCTAAAGCTGGTTTGTCCCAGTAAGCTGGGATCAAGAAGCAAAGAACAGCGTCATGCGTAACTGAAGTTCTCCCTAATCACTCGACTGTCTGAAGTTCAGTTCCCTACCTGAAATTGAGACAGGGTTGTTTTTTTTTTCTTCTTTTTTTACCCAGAGATTTAAAGCCCTGTGCTTCTTTGGGAAATTTATAAAAATCTGGATGCGTGAAGCTATTTGTGGAAAATGGGCCATGGAATAATAGAGTGCAGCTGCTGCAGCCACCAGTCCTCCAGCAGGTCTGGAAGATGGGGCTTCAAGTCATACAAGTTCTTACTGGGGAATGATCCACGCAGGTACTGGCACTCATTAGGAGGGAATAGAAGGAGCAGTTAAGCTTAGCTAACCTTCCTTGTTAGCCCTTCTTTTCCTGATTCATGAAGAATGATTTTCTGAACTGTTTTGGCTCATTTTATACCTTTGCTTCTTGATTAGTAAGTTTAAGATCAACAAATGCTTTCAGAGTCGGTCAGGAAAACAAAACTGCTCAGATCCATCCACGGGCAATTTGGTACCAAATTAAAGTTTTAATCCGCTATACATATATAAGCTAAAATGAGAATAATTTATAAATCAGAGTGAATGTGCACATAGGCAGTAGTTTAGTGTAAGATTTGGGTGGAAGCAGGCTGAGAATAAGCAAAATAAAATATAATAAAAAGATAAAAAGGCTCTCAGAATGCCTTTATATTCCAAAATGCCATATGGTCAATTGCTTGGCATCATCCTCCCAAGCATGCTAGCAGTACTCTACAGGTTGCTTAACACCACTGCCCAGACTGGAGGCAAAAGCTGAAATAGCGTGCTGTGGAAAAGAGATCAGCTCGAATGCCTCCATCCATGTGTTAGCAACCAGGCAGTGTTGGAGTTTTACTGCTTCAGAATCTGATGGCTGTGCTCAATTTTACTTCAGAAGAAACAGTTTGGGTATAAGTGATAGAATGATGTTTTAATACTGTCCATTTGTGTCTAGGTAGCAGATAACTGAAAAAAAAAAAACAAACAAAAAAAAACACTTGTTAGTTTTATTTCTATCTTACTATCTATTTGCATAACAAATAATTATCATCCTTCTCATAGGGACCAAAGCATACCTCAGACTATTTAAAGGTAAAGAGTAAACCAGGCTCATGAGTTATAATATACTCAGAACAATGCAGGGATACAATGAGGAATGTTATTGAAGCAAAACTAATTTCTGTTCTTTTGTAACATTCTGACCAGAGCAGTGAAGGACATCACAAATCCATTCATTTATTTCAAAATTTGCAAAACAAATCCCTTCTTATACATAGTATTTGTACAATATGAAATTATTATTCAATAAGTTGACATTTTAAACCTATTACCGCCTAAACCCATCTATTACTGAGCTATTCAGAGCACTAAGTTAACATTTACCAGAACATTCATCCTCACATCATGGGGAGATCAAGCTCAAATCCTTTATTTCATATTCAGATCTTGTTGGGTCAGGATTGAAAACTGCTACCTTTCTGATACTTTACCGAAAAGCCACTCGGAAATCCACAAAAGAATTATTATCAAGTTACTGCAGTTATTCAGCTAGATGTTGACTTTGATATGTCAACTCTCTGATCTTTAATAGAAAATTGATGGTCTTGCCCTGAGGGTCAGTCATATGCATGACCAGGATAGGCCAAGGCTTGCATTAAATTACACCCAGCCTTGCATTCTCATTCCCTGGCAGTCAAAGTCAAACAAAGCCAAATGGATCCCTTGTTAGTTTTGTTTTCTTCATTGTTTTGTGTTGGCATATGGATTTAATTCTGTAATGGGTGACTGCTGGGCACAATCTGGTTTATTGATTTTCTGGGGAGAGTTTTTGTGAGAGGACCCGGAAGTATAATAACATAAAAGCAACTGGTGGAATTTCATTCTTGCTGCAGTATGTGTTTATTATAGCACTTTTCCCACAATTGACTGTCACAAGAAATCAGGTTAAATTTCTGTTTGCAGCCATTTATTCTCCAGAATTTGCTCTCTCTAGCCATGGGCTGAAGTTGTCAATCCCACTGTGGCTTTAACTGACCCCTATAAATTTCATACCTGTGGTGACTGCGATGACTCACTCAAACTTTGGCCCTTTTTCAGTGCTGCTGGTTGTCACTTCTCACAAAACTGCCTTTTTAACTTTATTGGAGGAAGGAGTGCTATGTGGGAAAAACTAGGACATCCATGGCCTGGGACTGTGTTTCGGATCCCAGCTTCTAAAGTGTCAGCTGAAGCCACTGAGGGTTGGGTGAGCTACTGCTCCATGCATAATTTCTTTGATGGCTGCAGATGAATATGTCATGTGGCAGCAACTAAAGGACATGAAAGAGAGGGAATACACTTTCCATTAAAAATAACCAAAAATGTTCTTCAACTTCTGTTTCCTGCGACTACTGCATTACGTAAACACCACATCAAATATGCCTGCAGAGATTCGGATGGCATAGCAGCCTCTTTTGGTCTTATCTACAGCTTTCTCCAAGGTACTTTGGTTTACTGTTCAGTTTGCACTCTTCAAAATAGTGACAGACCATGAACACACTTTCTTCCTTTCTCAAAACATACTGAAATTTGATACCAAATCATTATAGAAGGTGACAGACAAGTTCTGACTTGTGTCTGTTTGGTAGCGGTGGTGAAGGAGGTGCCATTCCTTTCCTGTTGGAAGTTGGCCATTGTAGTGGGCAAAAAATTAGAGCTCATCTGTGCCATCCAAAGGTTAGCTGGAGTACCGTTTGTGCTAAGTAGAACATTTCTTTCCTCCTATGAAATCTAGAGAGAGTCTTGGATGGAGAGGAATTGTTTTCTAGAGATCAGGTAGTTTTCGAAGTGATCTGATCACAGAAAGACTTCATTTACACAACTTCACTCTGTTATTTGTGTTGTTTCTACTGCAGTGTTATTTTGTCAGCTAGATTTTCAAAGATTTAGCTGGGAGGCTGCCAGCTCTCACTGAAATGTGGTAGGGTCTAAACATTTAGAAAACCCTATGGATTTAGGAAGACAAGTCTCACTGACTTTCTGTAGGGTTTATATTCTTACATCTCTTAAATTTTTTGAAAATGGCAACCATGGATTTGAAAGCCACCCTTGGATTCCAAACATAGATCCTCAGTGCTTTCACAGAAGCAGACTGTTCACGCACTGCAAGACCTCACTGTTTCATAACATACGTGTGTAAGGTGTTTAGCTGTTAGAAAAAGGATGTCAGACTAGATTTGAAGGAAAATGCACACCACAATGTGAGTATTAATATAGCTCTTAATGCCAACTTAAGAGCATCAGTGAATATATAGGGATGATTTTTCAGGAATTGCATTTGTACCTGCTTTGATGTGAATCTCCTTCATCAAGCTCAGAATTAATTTTGCTGAAGTCAATAGTCTTTGCACCCTTGTAAGTGAATGCAGTCAGGCAGCCCTCTAACTATATGCGCTATTATAGAGCAAAACATACAGATTATAAATAACATCACAGGGAGACTGGGTCCATTTCATCTTTGCAGTAATTCTTCTGATACTCTTTGAGTTACATCAGGATAAATTTGGCCCATTGAGATTAATATAAAAGAGCAGGCAGCCTTTCTTAGGTAGAAAGGTGCATATAAATCCCTGTAACTCCAACTTTGATCAGCTTAACACTCGGATTTCTGTGCGAATCCTTTACTTTCTTTCTTATTTCAGAACAGCTAATGCTGGCAAATGCCTGTTGGACCTACAAAATTACAGCGCTGTACAGTGGAGGTGCTGTGAAACTCCCAGAGCATAGAAGTGATGCTCAGATCAAACTGGCTTTCTCCTCCTGTGTGTGTGTGTGTGTGTGAGAAATGGTGCAGACAACTCCTTCAAATCTCTCTTTCATTTGAGAGCCTGATCCTGTCACCCACTGATTCTTCTCATCTCCTGTTAAAGCTAATTAGAGTCAAAAGTGCTCATTGCCATTCACAGCACAGGATTAGGCCCTTAATTATCCTTGGAGATAAGCATTCTGTTCTGGGAAATGAAAATGTGGCATATCAGCCTTACCTGGGGATGGTGTTAATGCTTTGTGTTTGTCGGGGACTCCTAGCTATGGATCTCAAAGCACTTTGTCAAGACAAGGGACATTTCTGCCCCCGCAATGTCGTATGGTTTTTACAGGTACGTATGGCGCCAGCCTATGTTTTTGGTTTGTCCCTTAGGAAAGAAATGGTTGTATCCACTCTTTTAAGTAGCTCATCATTTAATACTTTTCTGTATAATTAGGAAATGATGTTAATCTGACAAAGTACATTCATTAAATAATTTCAAAATAAGCCAGGGGCATTGTTCAAACCTAGTGTCAACACAAACTACAAAAAAATGTGCAGAATAGTTAAATTCTAGCCAAAAGTGTATGTTAATGGAGCCAGAACACTAAATGTTTTTTCTGCTTTTTAAGGCATCGAACCATCTTTTAGTGCAAGTTCTGCCTCACAGCCAGATCTGGCCCCGTCTTCACCCTAGCCCTTTCATCTCCCTTTGTTCCGTGTCTATGCTGAGACTGAGATTTTCCCACCTCTCTCAGTCTTACTGTGGCTCTGAAAGATGATTGCCTTCCGGTGAAGCCCTTTCCCCTTCTTCTGTACCCAAGCTCCATGTTCAATGAACATCAAAAAGCCTTATCATACCCTGATGGTTTAAATCTTTAAACAGAGAGTAACAGCCTGAGTACATCCAGACCCCTCACATCCTATAGTCTTGTCACTATGTGTTCCTGCAACAATTACCAGGAGAGGGAGGCTGTGGAGTGAATCAAGTAGCGTGTGTTGTCTCCCTGGACTCCATGCTGATGCTCTGATCAGGACTTCAGCAAAATTCTGTTTGAAATGAGAATAGACTAATTTTCATCAGACTCTTCTCAGAGGAATCCCATGTGGGCTAGCATGCCAAGGGTCATCATTAGAAAACCGCCTTCAAAAGAGCTGAGGTTTCTTGTGGCAAAGCTCTCTCCCTTTACTAAATTTATAAACATTTATGTAAAAATGTATACATTAATTGTTCGGCTTGTTTTTGGGCATTACTTTGCAGGCGTGCATACTTGAAGAAATATACTTGTAAAAATAGCCCAAGTAAGGACAAAAATATCCTCATTCTGACTGAAAATTCAGAATACTGTGATCAAAGGATGCTCTAACTCCCAGCTGTTCAAAGGGACTTATATTAAAAAAAAAAAATAAATCAGATGTGACCAAGAATAGAAAATAACTCATTAAGAGCTTAACTAGATGATGACAGGTGAAGCGATCAGTTGCTTAAACAGTGTAATGTTTTTCTAAGCAGTTTCTGCTATTTTTTTCCCCCCTAGAATCAATTTACTTTCTAGAAATCATTATGAGATCAAGTAAAGTTTGTCTGCTATGGAAGATAAACACATACACAAGGCGCTGGGCTGTGGAGTAATGAAGACATCGCTTTACTGTGGTTGCAATTTTATAAGCGTAGAGGAGAAATTATTGAATTTGTTTTACACTCCCCATTTATCAATTTCCTTCCCAAGTAGCTGCAGCTCTTAAAAGGCAAAAGAAGGGTGAAGGGAAGTCTATAAGGAAGGGAACGATCTCTGGAAGTTTAAGCCTTCAGACATAAAGAAAAGGTCTTTTCTCTGTCTTTTGAGACTTAAAAGCAATGAATAGTAGGTGGATATGATTCTCTCCTCATTTTTATAGCCATTGTTTAGCTACTACAGTGTTTGTAAAATACATTAGAAAATTCTTTATAATTCTCTTAAGCAGCTTAAATCCCTTTTCACTTTCCCCAGGCAAAACCTGATTCACTTGCATGTTTTTGGGCTCTGACCTTCACAATGCTGATCTCCCAACAGTAGTAGCCAGTTTCTTATTCTTTAAGTGCTGGAGGAATCATGAAAAATTCAGACACTGGGTTTCCCTGAGACCAATCTGGTGGCTTTGTCTTTGTGCTAACTGCTGCTTTCTATGCATCATTCAAAAGGTACATACTGTTGTCAGCCCCTGAACTGCTACTTGGTGTTAAACATGAATATTTGTAGCTTAGCAAGGGACTAAATTTAAAAAAATTAATATTTGACAACCTTTGAGAAGACATTACCAACATGAAACTATATGTATGAAAGACTCTGTTTGTGAAAAATGAAAACTTTCTTCACTGGGGCAATTCTAGATATTACAAGGTTTGCTTTGAAACAGCCCTGATTGCAGGACTTTCTTCTGGATATGCCAATTATGGCTGTACCAAAGAAAATATTGTAGCAGAGTTTGGTTTTTTTTTTTTTCCTGTATTCTGCAGGGGAAAACGCATTCTGTGCTTGTGCCACTAATCCTATCTGACCAGAAAGCAGATGAAAGATGGTACATGGCATATTCTGGCTGCAGATCAGAGATAAATCCAATGGTAAAATTGCCTTTTTCCACTTTTCTTAATTAGAAATAGAATTGGCTTCAACTAATAGAGTCTCTTATTAGTAACAAAAAGAATTGCTAGCTCTCCAGTTCAAGTGGCATATCTGCATAACTTATAGCCTTAAGAGCTTATAGAGTCACTCACACTCCTGGCAGAATGCCTTTTACTCTCCCATATTAATGAATTGTTCTAAATTTAGTCTACTGTGACAAACTAATATTAATACAGTATTTTATGGCCCAGAGCATTGTTAATGCATAAGAATGAAACACTGAATCAAAGAAAGGGGAAAGAAGGCAAGATTACTTAGTATGATTGTCAAGATACAAGATAATCCAACTATGTAGATATTAAGACTTAAATATAATACTCTGCTTATAGATTTATATTATGTGAAACATTTTCTATTATTTTAAATCCTTGCAGTATTACTTTCCTATTTTCAAGGGTTTATAACTTGGCCATAAAAATTCGCTCTGGGCTGAAACTTGGCATATGAGGTCTTAACCCGGGAGCAATTTTTAAGTAAATTTTCAAACAAAACTGTATTTGTCTTGGGTAAATGTGGGACAACAGTCAACATATGGCTACTGGCCTAAAAATCCTTTTTTCATAATGGATTTCAAAAAACAACAGGAAGCGATAAGCAAAGCCAAGAAGAGCCTGTAATAAGATTTAATTGCTCTTTTCGTATTATTTTACTTGATTTTTTTAATTGCAAAATATTTACAGGGCAGTGTATTTGACAGACGACTGTTCTTTACATGTCAGTTTCTTCCACTGAAGTCGCGGAGAGTTTTTTTGTTCTTTCAAAGGGACGTGGGGTTGGGTACTTGGTCTGGTACCTATTTTACACTGATGATTTTACCATTTTTACACTGATAATTTTACCATTTCAGCATTAATCTAAAGAGGTATTTGCATGACAATGTATTTAATTATCCCCTTGCACTTTATACAGAGTTTTGTATGACTTAAGTAGCTGAGTGTTATAAATGTGTACATGCACACATGTGTACAAGTACATTCCATTTGTGAAACCTAAACTCAAATCTGAACAGATCTGATCTATACCCATGTGTATGTTAAGATGAAGAAAAGCATATGACATTGATGGGAGGAGCTCTACTCAAAACTGCGAAAAGTATGTGTGATGTCTGCCAGAATGCTGGGAATAGTGAGGTGTATCGTGGGTCCTCACTGTAAACAGTCCCCTTGACGTCCCCTGTGTAAGGAGGAATGCTCAAGTCTTTTGGCTGGCTAATGGTATGCTGGATATTTTTACAAACAAAACAAGCTCGGAAATGGTATAAAAAAGTATTTTTTTTTTAATGTACTTTAGACCTCAGGCACAAAATCCTCTAATTGGACTACTTTTTTGTTTTCTTTCTCCCGATATGTAGCCTTATGGATAAGCAGATTTGTTAGGGATTCTTGGGCAGATGTGCAACTTGAAAGGTCTGGGATGTACAGTTCAGGCACAGAGTCAGTTTGGAAAGAAGACAGTTCTCATCTCTAATCCTCACCTGTGTCATGCTGCAAAGCAATCAGGGTGGAAGCTTTGCTTGTGAAAATGGGGGAATGTTCCACTTGGCGTTCTTCCCAGGGAATGTTTAGAAAATGCAATCTACGTACTTTACGGCTACTGGTGTGAATTTAACCCAGATCAGTTAAATTGCATTCATCCCAGTTGTGATGAGCTCCTTCAAAACAAGCAAAGCAGTTGAATGCTTGAGGGACAGGAAGGTGAAAGGAGCTTTCTGTGTGGACTACATTTACTGTTTCTGTGAGCAATGGTATAACTTGCAACTGGTGTCGTCCAGGAAGGAAAAATCTCTTCAAGAGATTGTCTGTGGATGGAGTCATTAGATGCTGTTTGGATTTTGGGTCTAAATAGCACAGATGCCAAGCACAGAATGATTTGGTTTTGTTTTGTTAATTTTTTTTTTCGCTAGTTGGATAGGAAACAGAAATGAAGAGACTTGCTCTTTCTGCAGCTCTCCACGTCACAGAGAGGGGTGGATATCAGGGTTGGGTGCATGGCTCTGCCCAGGGGCTGGCTGTCAAACTAATGACAATAAGTTTCACGGGCGGTGGCAGATCCATGCCTGACTGGGCAGGGGGAGCAGCAGAAGTTAAGTGTAAGTCATACAGCTTGGGTAACAGAGAACAGTGGTAGGGGGCTGTAGCTCGCTGGAGGCAGATTTTAACGAGCTATTTCACAAACTGGGCAGAATCATTTCCAGCACAGCCCTTGTTTTGGCACTGACTCAGTCTCCTACATGTTGAGAGAAAAAACCTACATGTTGACAGAGAACCACAGGCTAGAATATATCTAAAACTATCATACTTTGGAATAAACCCACAAGAACTGGCGCCAGTGATTAGTTGCCTTGCATATTGTATTTCTTAAGCAGCTAAGGTGGGTAAGATGCAGTGAGGACTGATTGCATCCTACTCCATGACACTGAGAGTATTTCTGCAAGAGTAAAGCCCCTGTTTGTTCAAATGTGCTTTGGCTTCATTGTGCAGGGTGTCAATAGCTTCCATGTTGTACAAATTATGGAGTTCATCAACCTTCATATGGTACAATCAAGTCTGTTTAAGTCTACACTAAGGTCTCCTATGGTCTCTGGATTGCTTTTAGTGGGTGTTTGGGAAGGAATGGGCTGCTGCTTTCCTCACTCTCCATGCCTGTACTAGGTCTTTACCAAGCAGAGCTAATGATCCAACCAACTAAGTTCGTCTCTTGAATCCAGGTCACACACGTGTTCACTAGAGAGTGAGAATTCTGGGGATGAAGCATTACTGAAATCTGTCTTGTTGCAAACAAGGCAGGATGAAATTAAGGTAAATGCAATCTTTTGTCAAAACTGAAAATGATTTCTGTGCTTGCTTTGCACTCCTACAGAAATGCAAAATAGAACGTTGAAATTTCCTGTATTTGGATATTATTTTTATCTATCTTCTGCTGGCTTTAACTCCATCCATGCAGCTGTGTTCTTGTATACTCCTTTGAAAGCCACTCAGTGGAGTCAAGGCAAATGTCTAAGCAGTGTATGACCCGTGCAGGTTATGAATGCACAGTTACTGTCAGCGCAGCACCTGTACAGCACCTTCAATAGCTATTTGCGTAACGTAAAGTCCTGATCTTGACACACTAGAAGATAATTTTAGGTAAGAGTTTATACTCTACACAAGATGTTCAGAGCTGAAACTTACATTATTGGCTTTCAATATCCACTTCTCTCTCTCTATTTTTTTTGTAGAATGTACCTGGACACCGTGCATTTATTTTGGTTGTGCAGCCCTTCATTTGAGATACCTGAAAGGAAACTGTATTTCAGAGGTAAGTGCTAAGCATTTTCCAAAAGCCAGGACTCTCAAAGAAGTATGAGAGTAGCCGTGCAGAACAGGATGCCCTTAGATTTCCTAGCTCTCCTGAAGTCTAGCCATTCTTTGATATTGTTTTGCTTTGCAGTAAAAAAAAAATTATGTATTGGTAGTATGAAAGAAAAAATAATTCCACCAGCTGTCAAGATATGGCAATTTCCCATGTATGGAATGCTGACACCTCCCATGTTGGGAATCGATACTTTACTGAGCATACATTGAAGGACTACGCTTCAAACTAATTCACGTGTCTACCTACTTGCTGTAATAGGCAGAATACCTATTTGGTTGCTATGACTGTAAAAGTCCTTTTTAACATTGTATGTTTTATTTCATGTGTCTTTAATTAAATGCAAGTGCTGTGTCTTTCAAGAAAATAATGGGGGGCCCAGCCTTAAAGAAATGTTTCCTCATGTCCCCATTGTGCATGCTCTTTTGGACTGTGGTAATAAGTGGTGGGTTATTCTTTTACTGCTGAAAGAGCTTGTTTAGCATATGCAATATATTCAAAATTATAAAAGGAGGAAAGCTGCACATTAGAGCACATTACCAGTGTGCACTTACATGAAAATTATCCCATGAAAAACAAACCCCTCTACTTAAATGATGCTCATAAACTATAAAGCAACTAATTCTACCTTAATGGGTGAAATTGCGACTTGATGGAGAAATAAAACCAATACTATTAAAATATTGACCCTGTGTAAATGTTAACAAGTTAGAATCTATTAAGTGTGTGTTTCCTGGGAGCTAGAGAGGCTTAGTTTGTGTTGGTTTGTTTAATTATACCTGTGGCTTGTGAAAACTTCCATGCTTTTTTTCTAAGGCTATGTTTGTTGGAGCATTTAATTTCATCAACGGGTAAAAAAAAAAAAAAAAAATCTTAATTTTTGGGTAAGCAAATAGGGCATGGGAGATAACTCTTTCTTGGGAAAAGGAGAAAGAATTGTATGCATCAAATATGGTGGCAGACATTTTTCACAGCTCTTTTCTTCCTTTACATATTGCCAGGTAACAATTACAATGCCATTGAACCGTGTGAACTTCAGGCAAATTTGGGATTCAGGATTTAACTGTGAAGGGGCTACCTTTGTGGTGATGGAGAGTCTCAAGAATGGTTAAACATCTTTTTGGAGCTTTAGCATATGAAATATAAATGCCCAGTGAAGGTTTACAATATGGAAAGATGGCAGAGATGTGAAGGTTACAATGATAAAATTCACTTAATTAATCTTTTGTGTATAACAGCAAGGATAAACCATCACCACCATATAAAAAGGTAAGAATTGCTGCTAGTGATCCAGATGTGACTCGTGTCTCAATTTGGTATGTACTTTAGTTACTTAACGAAGTTTTTTGTTTCAGCCTTACAACTCTTGCATTCTGCAACTGTCGGCCATCTGTTCACTAGAGGGCAGCATTTGATAAACGTATAAAAGGAGGCTTTTTCCAGGGAAGTGAAGGATGAGCGTGCAGATCGCTTCCATAACACTTTTAAAAGCATTCTCTGACCTACGTTTCCATTTCTGTTTGTTAGCCTAGAACACTGTTTGGCTTGATGAGAGTTTTTGAAGGATTTTTAAGGATTTATTCCACTAATAAAGATGAATTCCTTTTAGATGGGTATCTGAATTCAGGGTTGTAGAAATCACGCTTACCCCGAAGCCTCTATCTTCTATCCTTAGCCTTTTAAATGTACATAAATTAATATTTTAAATTTTTATATCTTTGTAAAAGAATAAAACATTAATAGGTTCACTTGACCATTAGCTCTCCTTTTTGACCTCCCCCCCAGTGCCCACAGTACTACTGCTTTTCAAGCAGTCCTGTCAGTGTTATTACTTTATTCACCAAAAATCTTGATCACTGCA
Source organism: Numida meleagris (assembly GCF_002078875.1). Lineage (NCBI taxonomy): Eukaryota > Metazoa > Chordata > Aves > Galliformes > Numididae > Numida > Numida meleagris. The sequence goes on along the minus strand of NC_034415.1, from coordinate 14,978,474 downwards.
GTCTCAACAGATCTGTATAGCCTGGCACCTGTGGAGTCCTGTCTTGGTACTGGAAAACTGGTGGTCTGCAAGGTCACTGGTCTGCAAGTCTTCTCCTGGGCTTCCAGCCATCTTGGGCAGAGTGCTAATAGCTCCACACAGCCTCTCATCACCAGGAATGCAAATGCCTAGGAGACAGACTATCTGTACTGACCAGCTGGAGAGAAACCCCTAAAGAAAAGTGTGATTTGGCATTTGATTTAGATAAGCAGGTATTCTCTGATTGATCACTAGCCAAGAAAAGCCATTTTGCTTCTCTGAACTAGGTGCGTTAAATGAAAAGTGACTCCTGCCACCAAGCATAAGGATCTATCTGAGGAGGCCAAGTCACCCTCGGCTTTCTCTCTAGTTGTGGGGGAGGGAGAGATTGTTAAAAAGGGCAGTTTGTCTGACCTAAGACTTTGAAATGCCTTCTGGAGGTGCACATCCTTTCCTTTATCTAGAGGAAGCATTTGAGTGATGAGACATTTAATTCATTTGTGTCTAAAACTGTGGCACAATCTGGACTCTACAGCCACATATGTCACTCCTTGCAGTGATTCCAGTGCATTTCCCTGGTGAACAAGAAGCAAATACGATCAGTGCTTATTTGTACCGTGTGCTGGCGTGTGCTCTGGTGGTCTAACAGACTTCACATTCTTTCCAGGCTAAGCAGTGTTGACTTAAGTGAACTCTTTGTAAATGACATCTTGGCTGTGATTGCTAGCTGTGTGGGCAAGGTGAAAGCTGGATCCCAGGGATGGGTGTGCTCAGGCTGCAGCAAATACGCTGAGGACGCACCCAGCTCAGAAGCTGGGCTGTGGTTAATTGTGTTGCGCCTCTCTCAGACTCTGGCTGTCAAGAGGATGAAATCCTTACTGTTTTCTATTGTAAACTTTTAGTCTCCAGTGTTGACTGTTGCTTTATGGTTAAGGATATTCCTGTGCAGTTAGCGAAACATAAGAATTAATTCAGATGACAGGAGATGCATTAATAGAACAGCATTGTTGTTATCTTTAGAAATACATCTTTCACATGCCAGGTAGATCCAGGAGGCAGTTAAACATTTTCCTCCGATGACATTATCACAAATGTCATATGGTGCTTCAAGACTATTTAAGCAAGATAAATCCAGCAGTCAGGTTTGAGAGTGATGTTTGTATCATTATATATGTGATAGTTTTGCCTGGAATTGGTTGTCACAAGCTAGATTTTATTTAGGCCTGTGAGACAAACCAATCAATGTGTCATTTCTAATTGTTGTTAAATGCCTCTTTTAATGCGTCCCAGTTTTATTTTCAAAGGTTTGCAAGTGTGGGGGGTGATCTGGAGATGTTTTCTGATTTCTGATTTACTCCTGGTGTAAGATGCTTGCTTTTTCTCTCTTACTTGCATATTTCTACCTAGTGAAGTAGTGTCTCTCCTCAAGATGTGCTGCTATAAATGAAGAGGAAGGAACCATCTGTAACAGCCATGGTAACCACAACCTCCTGGGATCAACCAACAAAATCTTCAATTTCTTTCTGTGTACTAGATGGCTAGATGCTGTTGCTGGCTGGCAGGTGAAATGCTAAGATGCCATGGAAGAGCATGATGAGAGAATCCTTTACTACATTGATCATTCTGAGGTAGATGCAACTTTCATTTGATCTTAAAAAACAAAACAAAAACAAACAAACAGAAAAAAAAACATACAAAAAAACAACAGGTAAACTCAAGGGTTATATGGTCTTCATCCATCAGTAGAAAACAAACTATTTGCTTTACATTTTAATCTTGGTAAAAGCATACAGGAATCTTCATCTTTATGGTGGTTGGAGAGATTAGTTTCTACTTAGACAACAAAGGCATCAATGTACAGTTCCGTGCCTTCATTTCATTTTAAGTGGCTCACTTAGCTCAGTTTGAAGCTTGAAGATGATCTCCTGCAGAGATGGAGGTATGTCACAGAACTGTTCAAACAGCACAGGAAGACTGAATTTTTATGGATCCTTATCTTCATTGCTTCGTGAGGAACACTGCCCTCCTTATGAATGTTACCAAAGTGCACTGTACTAAAATGCAGCCAGTTCAAACTACTGATAATAGCGTGGTTCATTGGTGTAACAAAGAGCAGGGTGGCTAACGGAAACTCTCTCCAGTGACAAGTGCTAGAGCCAGACCTTTCAGTTCAAGAGTAATGTGGACTAAATAGTAATACTTAGTGGTAATTCTCAGACAATATTGAACAGTACTGCATTTGACTAAGAAGTAATTTCATTTCATTCCCAATATAATTATCTCATTCCCTGATGGATATAAATGTAATTTGTTCTTCCTAGAGCCAACAGAAAAGCACAACTTCAGGCTTGACTGTCTTGGTGCCTGCTTAATAAAACTCAGCTAGTCCTTTAGCTACCTTCAGCTGCTCCTTACCAAATAATTTAGTCCAAGAGACTTCAGTCCTAGCCTTTATCATGCAGTGTTGTGTCATGCTCCAGTGTGATCAGCCAGAAAACTACATCTCATCAACAAAGAAAAGAGAAGAGTCCTGGTCATTTCCCCAGGCTGGGATACCCCAAAAGGAGTTTAATACAAATGTTCTTTTCCCACTAAATCTACACAATGCACTTATGCCAGCCTTAGATGATGGTGATCCCTGTAATTGCTTCTGTACTCTAGAAGATGGCAGGCCCTACCAACACTCATCCTCATCCTCCTGCTCTGTCTCTTGTTTGTCCCCTTGCTTTCTCCTGGACCACAAGAAAATGAGAGACTTACTAGAAATGCAGATCCCATTGCCTTCCAATCAGCAAAACAGGAGGTGTGACAGCAGTTCCCAACAGGAATTGCTGCTAGGAGCCCCTAGTGCTCTGGCTCCCACCTGCTGGGATGGGGAGCCAGCCCACCTCCCTCCTTTACAGCCATACACTACATTGCTGAGACTGCTGGCAAGGACTGGCAGCTCCTGGGGGTACTGTCCATTGTGTGACTCATGGCAAACTGCTTGCTCAAGACTGTGAGCCCAGGCTCTGGGCTCTGACAGTGTTAATTACAACTGGTGAACACATTCCAGTTTGTTTTTATCATGGTAAAAGCTAGGAATGACTTTAAAATGGAAATTGTTCAGAAATTGTTGTGATCATGCGCGTTCGGAAGTGGAAGCTTTTCTTTCAGGAATGGCCCACGCTGTCCATGCCTGAATTTATCCATGTTGGTCAGCTTAAAAACAAAAATACAAACAAAACCAAATGCCCACCCAACATACTAGAGCAAAGAAGTCCCAAAAACATCAGGTTTGGCACTCCATTTTTGGCTTTTCCACTGGGCTGAGGTATTTAACTCAGTCTTTTACTTAGATTATAAACTCAGCTTTACCGAGAGTATTCAACAGTTTTCTCTGTCTTTTATTACTTGTCACTCTTGTTTTCTGCAATCATGTTCATCTTGCTGCTGACAGGATGGCAATAAGCATAATAAATCCTCAAGTACGTGAAAAAGCTCATTTGAACAGATATTACGATTCTGTAATCATTTCACAGCTTTTTACAGGGCATCACAGACCACTGTGATGTACACAATGGTAACATTAACAGACGCTGTCTTCGTGGTGGGAAATTCTTGGTGAGTAAATCTGTGACGATGCTGGCAGACTGAAACCTGAATACCTCTCCTCCTCCAGCAGCCTTTTCAGTACAGAAGCAGATTAACAAAAGAGGCAGATGCCAGTGACAAAGTGCCAATATTTGTTAACAGATGTGATCCTTGTAATGTAGCATGTGTTCTTAATTTGGCACTGCTTGACACCAGGAGGATCTCTGTAAATAAGGTGTCATTAGCTACATCCAATGGGTTTTCCTCCTAAACTGCTCTTTGATTAGTATCCATGCTCTGGTTGAAACTGGCATCCTACCTTGTGAATGGGCACTCTGCCACTCTGACAGATGGGTATGACAGTAGACCAGCCAGGGAAACATTAAACTTGTCCAATTTGAGTATTAAGGGCCAAACGGTCTATCCACAAATACAACATGAGCAGATTTGTGTTGCTGTAATTGGTAAAGTGGATATGCTATCACTACCTGAACTACTGGATGATTGAACTTGCACATTCTCAGGCACTACTTTGTTTAATTCCAGATTTTGGCTCAGGAAGAATGAATTAAAAAATAAAAAAATAAAAAAATAAAGGAAGGTCTAGGAAAGGTTTTCCTTTCTGACACAATAAAGCAAAAATGTGGTCTTTCGTATCAGGGAAAAGTCAGGTGAGTTAATTGAAGAACTGCTTGCTCAAATGTTTTTAAGAGGAGAAAACACACTTGAAAAATGCATGCTTAAAGATTTTGAATTCTGGAAAGGTACTTACTACAAGAAAGCTGGGATTTTCTCTGTAAAAACACGCTACTGAGCGCTGCTCATTTAACTCCACTTAACTATTCACCTTTACTTATGAATAATAATGCTTTATTGTTTTAGTTAGGATGAAAACAAACAACTTTGACCTAAAAATGAGAAGAGTTCTGCACTGTTTTTACAGAAATATTAGTCTTTCGTGGTTTTCAGCAGAAACTGTAGCAGGGAATACTTGAACGTTCGAGGTCTTTCTGCAGCGAAACTGAATTTCTGATCATTTACAGCATTGCATTACATGAATGAGAGAAACCCTAATCTCTAACACGATCAGTACAATTCTGGTATTTTTGTTAGACTTGAGGTTGAGTTTAGTGCAGTTTTGCAATATCTGCATACCAGCAGAAATCAATTCCTTTAGATCTGTTTGAGTAAAAAAAACACTGAAAAATCTCTCAACTGTGGTGGAAAGAACAGGTGCTTCTGCTTCCTCTCCTTTGAGATGGGGGCTGCAGCAGCAGCAGTCAGGGAACCCCTGGGGGGCTACCCTTGCTATGTAGCAGAGGTTGTAGGGATAACATGCATGCAGACTGCTTTTGTCACCCAAACTCTGCAGTATGGGCACGTCTTCCTACCACAGGAGAATTCATGAGCTTCTGTAGCCTTTGATACAGATGTATACGGTAACTTGTTGCCAATTTTGTGCAATTAGGGCATACAAAATGGTTTCCCTGTTAGGAATGTTGCATGTGCTATGACACTAATTAGGAGTTCCTCTCTCTTACATGCATGCCTGTCTGCCATTAATATTAATGGTGATTTTGTCCGAGCATGAGGGAAGACAAGACCCTTGTAACAGTGACTTAAACTTTTGTATTGGAAATTCCCTGTATAGTTGTTCTTGGAACCTGCTGGCATGCAATTTGCTAAATCTGCCTGACAAAAATGTTAATATGTAGATGATATAGTTACCTTTTATGACGGTGTTATTTTTCTTAATCCATCTGCAGACTTTTTCCCCCTCTGAGTCTCCGTAGTTAAGGCCTGTGGTTACATGACATTAAAAAATTCCACATTTTATGCATGTTTTATCAGTGTTTTTTTTTTTTTAACCTTATAATGAAGATTCTGTTATAAATAAAAATCCTGCAGCATTTATATGCATGTATAGACACTGGGATCACTTACTCCGTGTTCTATAAGAAAGTGCATTGTGCTATTTCATAATGGGTAACATGAAACAAACAAGCCAGTATTTTTGGAGGCTTTAAAAATCCATACAGGCTGTGGATTTTTAAAGACACTTAGACGGTGGTCACTTCTGCCCCAAAGTCACTTGAAATGGTGATTAAGATGCTGATTAATAGGATAAGTGTTGTAGGGAGGGAAAAGACCAGTTTGTGTAGAAAGTTCTTCTACAAAGACATTGGGTGTATGTCAAGGACAGCATATGAAGGTGATTTACAGCTTGTGGTTTCACCTCTTTAACCTAAAATGAAATTTTTTTTCAACAATACGTGCTTCCGGATGCACATATATTTCAATAGCTAAAAGTGAATGTACAGATTCACATTTTAGTATACACATGCTGAACTCTTTGTTTTAACTTAACTTTAGGGGTACTTGTGCAAATTTTTCAATGCTTTAAATGAGTGAGGCTGTGAATTATTCCAAATAACTAGTCCTTTTCCTGCACAGCTGACCTAGAAAAACTAAGAAGAAAAAAACTGTATAAGCTAAAAGGTAGAGCTGAAGATGAACCTCAGATAAATGAAAGTATTTCTTGAAGACACAGAAGGAGATTGGGAGTTCAGTTGTTGGAACAGCTGAATTTAATTTGCAAAGTGGAAAGAAGTGGAAACTGACACGTAACAGTGAGTGTATATATTATGTGCATCTCTAGTCTGAACAAGTGGAGCCAGAAGTAGATGAGATGTTGCTTTTATTATGGCCTGGTCCCTGCAAAGTTAAGTTGTCCTGAAGAAGTATCATGCTTGCCCCAGCTCTCAGCATGGCAGCTGAGTCTTTATTACCTCCTGCTTTGCTTTTTTATTTTTTTTTAAACCACATAGCTAGCAATTGACTATTTTATTGAGCATCACCATATATCAGTTTTTGATTGTAGTCATAGCCCATCTGACTCTTTTTCTTGAAAGCGTCATGCTGTCTGCAGTTCAGGTTCTGTGGATCTCAATAGAAAACTGAAGAGATGAATGTTATGTTATCAGTCTTCGGGGTGAAGAGTCTGTGTCATTTACATAGCCTTATCTATCTGAGTTACATTCCTGACTGAGCAAATCATGGACTGAATTATCTAGAGAGGTACACTTTCTTGATTATATAGAAAAAACATTTCAAATTCTGACTCACACATCCCCCAAAATTTCTGGCATGAAGAACAAGCATAACTGTGCTAGCACCTGGCTCCACCTGGAAGATAAGGTCTGTGGCAATTGCACTAGAAGTAATTGCCCTTGCTCCTCTGAGGAAGGGTTTAAAATTATTAACATCAAAATAGTCTCTGAAATTTCTCAGCGCTTCATTAATTCTTGTGTCTGTGAAGGCTGAAAAAGGAAAGAACATTTGCATTTAATGAAAGTTTGTATAAATTACCCTCTAAAATGCACCTAAAAATGTAGTTGGAGGCATAGATCCCAAGGCCACTTTGCTTTCCTCATAATTTCTCTTCAATTATCATGCCTCAGATTTGTACAAAATTTAGTTGGATGAGTAAATGTCTTACCAATATATTTGCAGGAAAAAAAAAAAAGATGAGACAGGGTGAAGGAGAGAGAGAGGAAAGCATAGGGGGGAAAAGGTGAGGGAGAGAGAGGACTGTATGCATTACAGAATCCAGAGAAGCAGAAGACAAGTTAGTGTTGGTGTCCCATAAGTGTCATCAGGAAGAGACATAGATGTGAGGTTCTGGGCAGGAGGTCCTTCATGAGATTAAATAGCTTGAGCAGCTTCTTACCACATATGTCACCACCACCAGCCTTAACTGTGGATTGTCATATTATTGTTTCTTTGCTCTTCGGAATGAGGGATGGTGTTTCATCATTTGTGATCTTGCACCTATGGTACAAAGACTGATGTTAGCTATTTGGACTGATGTCCAAATATCAAGAAAAAGATTAAAGCATTTACATTTGCTCATTTGCACCCATCCCACCCTAAATTGCAACTTTCAAAAGTATATGAGCCTTTCCTAAAGTTATGTTTCTCATAAAGACCCTACTGAGTTGTGTATGACAACCTATTGCAGAATGAAGTTTTGTGAGCTGACTGAAGCTGTAGAAAGTTGGGCATCTTTACTCAGCCATCCCCAGGGAAAGTTTCGCAGCCAGGAATCTGTTTCTTCTCACCAGTGGTAGCTGTGCCAAGCTGATGAAATAAGGCAGGATGGCTCCTTGTCCTGTTCCAGACAGCAGTGAATGTCCATTTCCTGCTTCACAGGAGAAACTACAAGTTAATGTTGCATACCTTTGCTCCTTGATGCTGATGGGAAGAGGGCTACAACACTGCATGAAAAGATTTCTCATTTTTTACTGTACCAACTCAAAGAAGAGTGAGGGCAGTATCAAGCCAGGGACGTAGTGCGTTGTCCCTCCGCTAAAGTTGGCCCTCGTCCACTTTTTTCCTCCCACTGCACTGAGTTTGTCTAAACAGTTGATGCAGGGTTAGTGGCGGTGCTGCAGGTGACTAGCGTGTCTGGATCAGGTGCCACTTCATTTCAGCATGAATCAGAAGAGTCCATGGGGACACTGGATTGCTCTTGGTTTGCTCAGGTATATGTTGGGGCCTTTTCCAGCTGTGGATGGTCTGTCTTAAGAGTGTTTTTGCTAACAATTGCTTTTTTTTTTTTTTTTTTTTTTTTTTTTTTAAATGAGGAACAGAGACGTCAGCAGGAAGATCTCCTGTTCCTCACAGCTGAGGAAAGAAAGAAGCAAGTCACCAAGTCCTGGTGTAAATTTCTGAACAAATGCTTTGGAGAAGGTAAATTGAGCTCAACAAAACATTAGATTAGGCTCATTAGTAATTAAAAACAACAGCAGCTTCAGTCCAATGAAAAATACTGGAGATCTGTAAAACTTTGCCATTAAAATGTATAGATGCTGACCCTCTTTATATTCATAGAGAATGATCTTTACTTATCTATAAAGGTTTAATGTAACTTAGCAGATCTGAGTTACTTCAGGAGAGCTTTAATGCTTGGCAGGTCTCTACATTTTATTTATGATATCAAAGCTGCAACTCAGATTTCTACTCAGTGGAAGACATAAAAGAGATTCAGAAGTCACCCAAATCATCTTGTAATTAATGTTACCACGCACGCCCAAGACATTAAAATGTTAACAGTGTTAGAATCGTGTGCTTTGGAATACAGAGTGAGGGCTTTATTAGAGAGAAATACACTGTAGATGTCATCCACCCTAATTGAGGACATTGGGTTGCCTGCTGGTTGTTCTTATCAGAGGTTCAGATTTTTTTTTAATTTATTCATTTTCCTTACTGCTAGAATCTGCTCTCATTATTAGTCTATCTTGTCACTCATTTGCATTTCAAGTGCTGGGACTGTGGGGTACCAGCTAGCTGCCTTACAAGAACACTTCAAGGGGTTACTCTATCAAATAGCAGCACAGTATCACAGCGAATTTGACATCTGGGTTATCTTATTCCCAGATGCTCCATGGTGTCATTAGCAGGATTAATCTTAGCTTTAATTTCATAATGATTCTTATTCTAATATATGTGAATGAACACAAAGTCTCTTGACTCATTATCACCAATTTACCCAAGATATGTAATCAGGCTCTTACATTCACCAACATTTATTTTTGCTAATACATCTAAAATTGTAGATTAAGCAAATACAGTTAGTTCCAGCTGAGTGAATGCCTAGTGAGGTAGCAATGTAGTATTTATATTTTAATTAGTGTATTAATGGTAGTGTCTTTTAAATACATACCAGCCAAAATCTTACTGCTGAGAACAATACATTTATCATTCAGGAGATATCAAGTTGTAAATTTAATCATAGCACCTTTCTCTGACTATTTATTATTTGGAGCCAGTTAGAAATGACTCAAAATCTCATTTTATAGTATAATTTTAACCTTTAAAGAGCTGAACGTAGCATTTTATTCTTAAGAAAAATCCCTTGACTTTCCAAGCAAACATAATTTAATTTTTAAGTTAAACTAAAAATTAAACCCAAACATATTTTATACTGAAATTTCTGATTTTTTAATTCCTGTTCTAGGTTCAACTGTAGTATAGAATGTGGTTTATTTTTACTGCTAAATAGATAAACAAGGATCACTTCCACGTCACACAGAGTTTCTAAATATTGCATTTTGAAATTGCAAGGAAAAAGCAAAACATGAAATTCCTATGCATTTTTTTTAAGTGTTGGACTAAGTTTTTTATTTGCCAGCTGTTATAGCACAGCAGTAAGTAGTGGCTCATTATTGATGGATAAAATGTTCAAACATTTAAAGAAATGAAAGTCAGCTTTGAATTTTTAATTAATTAATTAAAAGTACTGGAAATGCCAGCTTGTTAATTGCTTTGCACCTGCAAACCAACACAGGTTTTATGCACTCTTTCTTTGAATATTAATTTTTTGCATGTCTTCATAATACTTGGAAAGTCTCCCCTGCAAACATATTAGTAAAGAGTAAATATTGAATCTAAGACAAAACTCACGACTTCATCTTTCACTGTACACAGAATAGGATTTAAAGGAGGATTTAGATTTCCAAGGCTTCTAATTAAGTAGTGATAATCAGGCTTTCTGCTGAGGGTCACTTCCTGGGAGTAATCTGAGTTATTAAAATGCATGTTTTTATTTGTTCTGCTTTGCGAGCTAAAACTGATCCCTTTTAATATAGCAGCAAATATGCAAATTGGTGTTTCATTATATTATGCAATTTATGGCAATCTTCTCTAATTTACTGAAAGGGCAAGAGCCTGACCTTGTCATTCAACTTTTTTCCTGGTAAGGTAAACTAATTATGTGGATCTTTTTATGAAACTCTGAAAGCATGCAGCACGATAAAAAATGTGACAAATTTACCTTGATTATTCATCAAGATGGCCTTCGATTTTACTTGAATCCTCCTGCAGGGTGATGGATAATTTAAACTTACATATGGGAGCCAATTTGTTTCAAGGTTTGAGAATGGCTTCCTTTTTTTTCTCAGAAATCCTGGAAAGAGCATCTGAAATCACTGAAATAATAAATGTCAGGATTTGAGCTATGGTCTAAAAAAATTTCATTAAAAATACTTGCATGATGTATTATGAATTGATATCACGATTTTTCTTTGTGCTATTCTTCAATACAACTTTTCAATCATGTTTTTATTAGTGATATGCTCTACATGTTCACTTTTCTTCTAATAACTTTCTTTCCTTTTTGATTTAACAAACCCACTATTCTTCTAAGCTCCTTTTTCCTGACTCTACCAATAAATGTAAAGGAAGTTCTCCTCTGTCAAAGTCAGGAAAGCCTGGCTTAGTCTTCAGAGATTCTTGTAAAGATTCTACATTTGGCTTTCTTTTAACTACATACACCTTCCTTGCCACCTCTGCAGGCTGGTCAGTCTCCTCAGACCTAACAGTAGTTCTTTTGACTCATTGTCCTGCTCTGTCACAGCTTGTAGTCACAGGATCATTTGGGCCAATATGACTGACCTGAGTGGACCAGGAGAACACAGAACAGCATTGTAAGTATTGAAACTCTGAAAGTAACTGAGTTGGAGAGGTCTCAAGAGAACAGCTGGTCACCAACCTCAAACTGAGGCAGGCATGTGAATGTCAGTCTTGTCCCCAGCGGATGTTCTTCCTATTTGCTCTAAAAGGTCTTCAGTGAAGGAGATTTCACATCTCCAGAGCAAACTCATGCCCTAAATTTAGTTGCTTTTTTTTTTCTTTTCTGTGTAACTTTTCTGCTTTGCAAATCAGGCTGATTCCTTCCTTCAATTTCTGCAAAGAAAAACTAACAAAATTCCTTACACTGGCTGAGAATACTTAAAGCACAGAAGTAAAGTGGTGCTCCTCGCCAAGGTTTAATCCATGGAGTTGAACACAATTTCCATTGACCACCATGACAGTAGTACTGCAGATGTTGCTTCTGCTAATGTAATCTCTCATGCTCATGTTTAAACGCAATGTGTATTCGTAATGCAAATGAGTCCTTAATACTGTGTATCAGCTAGGTTGTAAATCTGTTTGAACGCTAATCTCTTGGCTGCAGATTGGGCTGTGAACTAGAGTAATAATGCTCATTGCCATCAGTGCTTAAAACTGCTCCTTTATAGAAATCATCTAGCTTCTGTAGGCAAAATGTTCTAGGTTATGCTGTGTTGGCACCATGGGGGTCAATGAAATTAGTCATCAGGTTAAAGAGAGATTAATCCTTTACTTTGCAGAGTGAGGACCATCCACATCCTGCTTTAATTACAGGTTTGTATTTTCCGGGTCTTTTGAATTTACCCTTTAATGGTACTCTGGAAGGTGTTGCACTGGAGTGCAGTGCTCCAATTGTGGCAGTTTTAAAAGCTATGAAGCAACATTCCATGGATTTCTTTGTCTTTTGGAAATGAGGATCAATAGTTGGCATTCTCTGATGAAGAGGTGAATTCTGGTGATTGTCAGATCTGACTAGAGAGATGGAAATCCTTTAAACTGAGCAATAAATTAATCTGTTAATTACTTAATTCCTGGGCATGTGAAAGAGTCCTGGAAGAGTTGGCAGAGCAACTGAATAACTTCCAGGTTCAGGCTTTTTATTACCATTATCTTATAATTGCTGATTGGCACAGGGTTCTGCACACTGCTCCCAGGAGGAGTCAGCAGTATGTGTGTCTGAGTGGTGAGATTCCTAGGCAGAGATTTATGTGGTGGTTTTGATAGATAGAAGAAGGCAGTAAGAGTTTATTAGCAGAGTATCATTGTTGGGGGGTTTGGGGCATATGAATTCCCTTGCTGATGAATGAAAAGAACAAAACTGAAATAAGAAGAGTAGCAATTGTGAGGCAATCATTTACTCTAGAAAGAAGGTGGAAATATTTGCTTGTGTTTGCAGCTTTCTCATTTTGCTTTCTTTGCTTGTGACTGTTTCAGTAGAAAGGCTGAATATCACTAACTAGAGGGGAAAATCAACGGTGTGTTTAAATGTTTAATTGTAATGCTTCGTCCTAAGTAAACCTCCATTTAATGTTTAAAGGACTAAAAATGCAAAGTACACATCAATAAAACAACATAGTTTTAACTTCTAATTAAGTTTTAACTTTGCATTTTCACAGATGTCAAAGCTACTACACTAATTAGTGTCTTTTTTTTTTGGTTGTTATTTAGCAATTAGCTAACTTATTTGTAATGAACAATGAAGAGACTGGAAAAGAAATGCAACCCAATCCGAGTGCAAATCTTGTTTTCCCTCTATCATGAGTTAAAAAAAAAAATAAAAAAAACATTCTTCTACTTTAATCTTGCTTTGCCAGTTCATTAGGGCACTCCTAAGGGTTACTGAGGGTTGTGTTCTGAATGCTCAGTACTCCCAGGCAGGTGTATTAAATCAAGTTAGTACATAACTTGTCATCTCTCCTGCTCTGGGTAACCTGTAATAAGAACATTTATATTTATATTAAAACTGAACTTTTAATGGCCATGGGATTTTATAATTCTGAAACACTCTTTTCATATTTGTATTACTCTTTCTACTCCTTGAACTTTTCATATTTTAATAACAGTTTGGAAGCTACAGAACAATTGGCAGAATTCACTCTAATAGGTTATTAAAAAAAGCCAGACCTTTAATTGCAGGCAGTTAACACAGAATCTGTTGGCATTGTCTTGAACAGAATGATAGCATTTAATCATTTTTATCATTATAACATTCTTGTTTGCAAAGTTATTGCTAGGAAGTTGTCACACTTTTTTAATGATAAATTCTAAAGGGTTTATTCCTTAACTGTAAAAACATGCTTCAGATTGAAACATGACATAGAAAATTTTGAATATTGAGATTGAACATTGTTTCTGGTTTTAAACCAAGAAAACTACAATAGTAATAAAATAAGAATTAAAAAAAAAACAACTAAAACACCTCCAAGTGAGCATTTAATAGATATGAACTGAAATTCCATCCAGAAATTGCTCTTTTCAGCAGAGAATCTTTTGTTATTTTCCTTGCTTTCCTGCTCCAAAGTGCACACTCCAGAACAAAGGAAAAAAGTTTAAATTAATGTTTCCTGAGAACTTTTCCTCTAAAGAAGGATGTTTTAGAACTATGGGAAGAGAACTTCATGAATTTGAAGGATGGGGGTTGTTGCAAAGGAAACCTCTTCTACTCTGAGTATGTCTTTGCAAATCAAGGATTCTCCATAGTATTAAAAAATTTAGTGTAGACCCCTAAAAGGTAGAGCTATTTTACAGAACTGTTGGTGAGGTGGGAAAGCAAGACAGTATTTCTTGCCTATAAATAGAGCAGACTCTCAGGAAAAAATGAAAATCCCATGAATCCTATTAAATCTGTCAGACTGATCTGGTACAACAGAGAAAAGAAGTTGGACTTAGAAAGAAAGAAAGAGACAAGTATTCATCTGAGACCCTGACACTGATTTCACAGGGCAAAGTGGCTTCTTAATGAAATGACACATCTGCGTGCCACCTTTTAACACACTGGTAAGGAGCAGGGTACTAACCTGTGCTCTACCCACTGAACTTTATCAGCTAGCTTTGGAGAACACACCATTATGTGTACACCACCAGACAAGCATAACTAGCATTGTACTGATGTGTGCTGTGGGTGCCTGCTGTGTAGTCACACAATGCAGAATGCTGTATTTCTGTTTGATTTTGACAGTTCATTTCTTCTCCATTTGTGAGCCAGCAGACAGGGGAGCACAATCTGGCTATGTGCATGACTTTAAAAGGTGCTGTTGAATTGCAAAGAAAGACATCTTGCAATTTGTCTTACTGAGCTGCATTGGAAACCAAATTGAAAGTATATTTTTTGTTGTTCAGGGGCTGTTGCATTGAGGCAGTGTGGACTAAAGTCTGATAGCCTTTCCTAGTTCCTGTGCATAGATGAGCGTGTACAGTTCTTCCATGTTGCATCCAGTTAGTAAGAATGGTACACAAGCATGTGCGAATTGGAAGGAAAACACCCTCATTTGCTCAACCCCACAGACCAGCCAGTGCTCTGTTCCTCACCAGCCTTCTCTGAGGACTGTGGGAATGAGCAGGGTGCCCACAATGTTCCCTGTGCTTCGTCAGCTGCCTGCTGGAGCTGCTGGATTGGTGGCTGCACTGTGCTTCTGTAGCTTCAGGAGCAGCATCAGGTGTCTCACTCACCAGGATGCTTGCTGCTCTGTCGGATGTCCCTGGAGGCTCCTCAGCAGTGATTTCAAGCTGGATTTCCAACTGCATGGATGTGATGGCAGCACACCATAAGAGCATGGCCCTGCTCCTGCCTGGAATTTCCCAGGTACAAATTTTGCCAAGGCTTCTAGAAGGTGTGGAGCTTGCAGTGTATGCTCTGCCCAGGTGTGATGGACAAATCCAGTCCCCTTGAGATTTATTTTACCTGAAAGCTCTGGAAAACCTGAACAAGTTTATAAATTCCTTGAATTTCACTGGGGAAAATCTTCTGGGTCGAAGATCCAGTACAGATTGTGAAGCACTGGAATAGGTTGCCCAGAGTGGTGGTGGATGCCCCGGCCTTGATGATGTTCAAAGTTGGGCTGGACAGGGATCTGAGCACTTGATTTAGCTCTAGGCATTCCTGTTCACTGCAGGGTATAGGACCAGATGACCCTTAAAGGTCCCTTTCAACTCAAATGATTCTGTGACATTCGTAGGGAGGCCAAGAGATTGGGATATTTTCTTCACTTTCCTCCTGGCAATGTGCCATTGGACAGGCTTTCCACCTCCTGTTCTAGAGCTGCACTCTTCTTTACTCCAATTTTTCCTACTCTATCTTTTATCCAAATAGCTAAAAGCAGTAGAAGGTAGCATACTTCTCAGCTGAGCTGAACACTCATTGTAATTCCAGGGTTCGACATTTTAATTCTCGACTACCTTGTATCAGGAATGGTGTGGTGAGCAGGACTACTACTTTTCCTGCCCCTGCACTCGACATTGATGAGGTCCCACCTTGATTACTGCGTTCAGTTTTGGGCGCCTCAGTACAGAAAGGACATTGAGGTGCTGGAGCAGGTCCAGAGAAAGGCAGCAAGGCTTGTGAAGGGCTTGGAGAATATGCCCTACGAGGAGAGACTAAAGGAACTGGGGCTGCTTAGTCTAGGGAAGAGGAGACTGAGGGGAGACCTTATTGCTCTCTTCAAATACCTGAAAGGTGATTGCAGTGAGAGTGGGGCTGGTCTCTTCTCACTGGTGACAGGACAAGGGGAAATGGCCTCAAGTTGTGCCATGGGAGGTTTAGGTTGGATATCAGGAAAAACTTCTTTCCAGAAAGGGTTGTTAAGCACTGGAACAGGCTCCCCAGGGAAGTGGTTGAGTCACCATCCCTGAATGTGTTTAAAAACTGTTTGGATGTGGTGCTCAGCACTATGATTTAGTGGTGGGTTGTTAGAGTTAGGGTAGTACGGTTAGATTGTGGTTGGACTTGATGATCTTGAAGGTCTTTTC
The DNA here is from genome assembly GCF_002078875.1 of Numida meleagris. Lineage (NCBI taxonomy): Eukaryota > Metazoa > Chordata > Aves > Galliformes > Numididae > Numida > Numida meleagris. The sequence goes on along the minus strand of NC_034415.1, from coordinate 14,962,466 downwards.
CAACCTGAGCAATTCTATGATTCTATACCTGTTTTTGTTTAGGTAATGAAAAAAGAGATGAGGATCTGTTGTGAAGTGGTAAAGGATTTGAGACCCAGAGTACCTTAAAAAAATATAGGAAACTTCTTTAAAAAAAAAAGAGAGACCAAAAACCACGACGGAAAAATGTAAGAAAGAACATAACCTATCCAGACCTATGGTTCATATTCCTGTTTTTCCAACATTATGCCTTTCTCTTTTTAGGCAGGAGGTTTGTTACAGCTAGCACATGTAGCATGCAGAGTGACAGTCCTGTTGCAAAGCAGCTCAATGCTGGAGAGTTTGCAGGCAGAATTCAATAGCACAAAGGTTTTCAGAAACTATTTTTCTTCCCCCCCCCCTTTTTTTTTTTTCTACAGCAACGATTCCTAGCCATTCATCATAAAGCACTAAAAATCAAAGAGCAATATTCACGAGCCTCCTAGTACAGTATGTTAAACCCTGATAACTGTCAGGAAGAGGCTGTCTGAAAGGGAAGAGCCAGGTAGCAGCACTGAAAACAAAAAACGTGTTGGGAGAAAAAGTGCTGAAGAATAAAAGAGAAAATGTGCTAAGGAAAGGGGGCCAGGCAGTACTCCTGCATTATGTTTATCATGCTGCCATTTTGTTAACAAGAGAAATGTTTTACACTGATGTAAAATTCTTGAGTTCTGGAGTTTGGTGTTTTCACAGAACCCTGGAGTGACCGTGTATATTAGTGGTAGATACTGCTCTTAAAATTTGCTCTACTGGATCCAGAAATTTACATTATTTAAAATTTATTCAACTAATGTTTTATGCGAACATCTTTCAGCCTAGGGCTTGCCTACATACAGTTTTCTGTGAAGATTTGACATTCAAAATATGTTTTGAGTAGATGTATAGCAAGTTCTGAATGTCTCTGTTCTCTGTCTAGAATATTCTAAGTTTTGGCATCAGATTTTAATGCACAGTCTCTTAGCTGCAAAATCAGAACTCCTGTTCTATGAGTGCTCTTTTATTCTTTCAAGGCTAACATCTGGTGAGAAGCTGTCATAGTATGGATCTAGAATATTTCTCAGTAGTAAACAGGAAGCATGTGAAAATCTGTTGTTTGTTGCTTTTTAATTTTTTTTTCCTTTTTCTATGTGAATGAAGTCTCATAAGTTATTTTCTGTAGAGCGCTCCTGACTCCAGCCTTGGCATTGCTGAGGCTATAGAGCTGGTAACATGCTGGGAACAGGGATTCCTCATAGACCTCTCAGAATAGCACATCTCCAATCTGCTTTGTGGACTCTACATGCTGTCTCTGTTTGGAGGTAAGCTTTCCTATGCTTTTTCTTTTCTCTCCCCAACCCACACAGGAGGCATTTACAGTCATTTTCCCTATTGCAAGGGAATATTACAAATAAAACGTACGCATATATGAAAAACACAGCTACCTTGACAAGTGCAAAATCAAAAACAACCATTTCACTGTGCTTTGATAGTGAACCGGGATTTATGTGACAAAAATGGATCCCATCACTATAGATAGCAAATTCCACTGGGATTTTTTGATAACCTAGTCACCAAAAACTAGAAAGTAATGAAACATTTGTTTTCCAGATGCATTTTTCAGCTATATTTCTGTCTCTATAATTGTGTTAGAATATCCTCAGCATATCAGTATCAATTATGTGAATTGTTATAACACTGAAGAGCTACAGTCATTCCAGAAGTCTTACTTGTTTCTTTGTAGATGATATTTAGAGAAAATGCAATAATAAGCCAACTTTGATACTCCCTTTTCAATCTAGAACACTACTGCCTAGTGGGAATATTTTTGCTTGACTACATGTTTTGATGCTCAACTTCTTTGTATCTGGTCATCATACATCAGCGTCTAGCTAGTAAAAAGAACATTGGAAAACTTTCTCTCCAACCCAGGATCATTTTATCTCTTAAACCAGCTAGTAGGAATTATCCTTTCCTTTTCTAGGAGATAACATGGCTTTTAAAACAAGCTCATCATCCACTAATCCATTTTCAAACCCTGTTAGGAAATGTGGGTTAAGTAGAGTATAACAGAGTTATCCTGCTGGATTGATTGTGTAGAGTTAGATCTTTTACATGTGGGGAGTCCAAGACCCCAGGGTCTAATAGTAATATTTCCTTCGCCATGAATAATTTATTGAATCTGTAAAGTCTATGTTCTTGTACAAAATGTAGATTGGAGGGAGGGTATTGTATTTTTTTTTACGGTTCTGCAAAACTTTCACAGCCAAACCTGAACCATCACCAAAAAGATGTTGGGAATAAAGCTTATAAGGTTTGTCTAAATCTGGAATAAACTGGATTTAGCTTTTCTAGTTCTAACTTTTTACCTTTTTACTGTTCTCCAGCTGCTTAATATGTAGGCACTCTTCATGTAATGAACATTTATTCAGAAGCAACTGAGTTCCTGTTCTTTTACAAAGCTGTTCAGTGCTCACATATGTTTTGCTGGTACAAAGCACGTATTTGAATCCCAGCTCTGAGTTGGTGTCATACTACAAACTGAAATCTTGCCTAACCATTATCCCTATGGATTCTTGCATGCACAATTGCTTGTAATTGTATGTGCTTACTGTAGCTCTTAATGCTGTTTCAAAGACAGAGAAAATCAGCTTGTGTTAGGTACTGCAGCAGTTTGGAAAACCATTCAAATCAATGAAAAAAAGATGTTGAACTGCTTACAATATTTTTCTATTGTGCTAAAAATAAAATAAAAAACAAAACAAGGTAGGATCACAGAAAGGTTTGGATTGGAAGGGACGTTAAAGACCTTCTGGTTCCAGCACTCCTGCTGTGGGCAAGGTTACCCCCCCTTAGATCAGGCTGCCCAGGGCCCCATCCAACCTGATACTGAACACTTCCAGGGATGGAAATGCCTCACCAGCCTCTGAGTAAAGAATTTCTCGCTATTATCTAATCTAAGTGTACCCTCTTTTATTTTAAAGCCATTATTCCTTGTCCTATCACTACACTACCTGATAAAGAGTCCTTCCTGATCTTTCTTGTAGTATTGGAAGGATAATTACAGAACGGTTGGTTTAGGGTGGAAGGGACCTCTGGATGTTATGTGATTCACCTCTCCCTGATTAAAAAGGACAACACAGAACAGGTGATTTAGGGCCATGACAATGACTGGAGGGCTGAAGCACCTCTCCTATGAAGACAGGATGAGAGACTTGTGTTTGTTCAGTCTGAAGAAGAAAAGGCTCTGGGGAGACTCATTGCAGCCTTCCAGTACCTAAAAGGTGTCTTCATGATAGCCTCTCTAGCAGCTGGGCAAGAGGGTTGGTTTTTCTGTCTGAATTTGTCTAGAAACTCCCCTGTTGACTTTGATCCTAGGGTTAATTCTGCAAGATACTTCTGTGACTGTTATACAAGTTTTAACCAATGTCAGATACGTGACCTCTTTAATTTCCTAACTCTGTGTCAAAAAGAAACATTGAATTCCTCTCACATCGAATTTAGATCTCCATTTCTGCAGTATGAATAAGAGTACAGAGTGCTGTTCAGTGTGAGTCTGGATATCTGAAGAGAAACAAGATTTATTCTTCAAAAATGCTTTTCTTTATACCTCTCTTTAAAATACCCACGAATACTCCAGTAACATGTGGGCAATATGGACCAGTTTACAAACAGCTCTGCCTTTTTCCAAGACTGAAATTGAAATATCTCCTGGAGGAAAAGAGAATTCCAAGATAACAGTAGAATTACTGTATTCTCAAATCTCAACATCTTTCTCCTTCTTTAATGACATACTTCCCTGTTTTAACAATTTCTTTTAAAATTTAATTGCAGATATTATTATGTATCATAATATGTGCAAATATTCCATCCATGAGTGATGTTACAGCTGATAGCTTTTGCTGTAGCTTACCTCCACTTAAATTAGTTTTCAGTATTTTCCTGGCAGCATTCCTTATTTCTCTTGCTCCTTCTCATTTTTATTCTCAGAAGATGCAAGTATTTTTACTCAGGCACTGCAGTATGCACGAAATGATAAATACTCAACATTATTTCTAGTGTGGTTTGAGGTTCTCTTGTTTTTCTTTGAACAAGTAGAGGGACTGTTTCTCCTCTCCTTAATTCACTAGTAAGTTAAAGGCGATTTCTTAAACTTTCCAAAGCAACAATGCTTGGACAGGGATCTGAAACCACAGTGCTCATGCTAGAAAAGTTGCTAACAAAGTCTCAGTAATGTTAGCACAGGTGGACTCAGAGAATGCTTGATATATACAGCACATAGTGAAGTGTAGATAACAGACTGTTATGAAAGATAGTGACTTGCTTCTGCTCATAAATGCAATCTAGAAATGAAGCCCAAAAGTAGGCTTTTGTGTGTTTGCTTTAATAGACCCAGATTCACATCTCCTTCTTCCCAAGGCAGGACTCCAGTTGATTTTTGGCTGCTTTTAGGTGCATATGCTGTCTTTTCAGCCTCTTGAAGCTGACTTTGTAAGAAGTATGGCTTTCTTGGGCCAAAGAACAGGAGGAAACCTATGCTACATACCTGAGTGCCCTGGCTCCTGGTCCCTGCGTTGGGGCTTGCCTGTTCATCTTATGCAATGGATTAAAAGTAAGACAGTGTGAGGAATAAGTGGGAGAAAGAAAGTTAAAAAGCAGAATCATGGACAAAAAAAATAATGAAGCTCTCAAATGCACTTATAGGGAACAAAAGATGTTGGTTCACATGAATGAAGGTGTAATAGAAGCAGTGCAGTTCTCATGGTGTGCTGGGGAGACATTAGAGCACTGCACTGAATGAGCAATCTGAAGAGGCAGCCATCAGCTCTGGCATGGCATGGGCTGTGGTGTAGGAATCTGCTCTGCCTTGAAGGAGCATCTCCTCTTCCTCCTCCTCCTCCTCCTTGGTATGCCTCCTTTTTTTTTCACACTCCTTCTGTTCCCTCCTCCTCTTTCCTCATAATATTTTTCTGCCCTTTCTTAAACACGATTTCCCAGAGACCTGTGGCTGAGGGGCCAAGCCATGCCCTGTGGTGGGGCCACTGGAGCCAGTTGCATCGGGCAGAGACAGGCCTGGCCTCCCTCACAGCAGCCTTCTCACAGCCCCCTGTCCACACCTTGTCCCCAGTGTGTAGGCCCAGGCTGGTTATGGAGAGGGGGTTTCACAGTTCTTTTGCGAATAGCAAGCTTCAGTTTCTTCCAAAGAGCCCTCAGAAAAGCAAATGTAGAGTTCTTAAAATACCTTTTTTTTTTTTTCCAAAGGAGGGCTGAGTTTCCTGCTGTAAGAACTGCTTCAGCGGAGACAGGTAGCTCATGTTAAATTTAACTGTAATCTGCTAAATATATGCTAATGTTTTACTTTGAGTATTCATGCCTTTTACCCATTGGTGCTAATTATCTAACATTACCATAAAGCTGGAGTTGTATGAGGTACGTTAGTGCTTCCTAAACTGTATTTCAGACAATTTTCTGGCTTATTCATCAGTAGGTAATTGAATAGCTTCCGGACATGGCTCTCGCAGTGTAATGCAGCTCCTTCGGTTCTCTCTGCGCAAACAACACAGGCCAGCCGGTCTCCCACTGCTCGCTCTGGTGGAATGATATTCCCATCACAACTCCTGCTGTAATCACTTTCACTAATCTTGCTCTCTCTCCTTCCCACATAGATTCTCCAGATCATTACACAGGTTAGCTCTCCCCCTGCTCACCCACCAGTCACAGGATTCAAACAATGAGCTTCAAATTATGCTGAGAATAAATGGAGGTAAACAGCAAACCCAAGGAGACAAATAAGACGAACACCTTGAAGAAGAACCAGTAAGTGAAATAGGATGTGACAGGCTCAGGAAGATGAGAGGGAATGATTTCCTGGAATGCAGCAGCAATTTCGTGCCAGCAGCAATGTGCTGGCTGTACTTGACCTTCAGTAACCTTTATCACCGTCTCCTACTGCTGCTCCTACATCTTCTCAGCTCGGTTCTTCAGCTGCTGTTCTTGCAGTTTCCCTGGTCAGACACATTATCTAACTGGTACAGATGCTGTGTTTTCTGAAATCATGCTCCTCTCGTGTAAATGCTGCAATTTGTACATCTTCCCACACCTTCCGAGGAGACCTCACAGCAGCCTTCCAGTACTTGAAGGGAGCTTACAGCCAGGAGGTGGACTGACTTTTTACATGAGCAGATAGTGATAGGACAAGGGGGAATGGCTTTAAGATAAAGAAGAGGAGATTTAGGTTAGATGTTAGGAAGAAATTTTTCACTCAGAGGGTGTTGAGATGCTGGCACATGTTACCCAGAGAGGCAGTTGGTTCCCCATCCCTGCAGGTACTCAAGACCAGGCTGGATGAGGCTCTGGGCAGTCTGATCTGGTGGGTGGCAACCCTGCCCATGGTACAGGGGGTTGGTACTGGATGGGTTTAAGGTTCCCTCCAACCTAAGCTATTCTGATTCTATGATTCCTGGAGCAGGGTACAGCCTGGGGCTTCTCCAGTGGCACAGGGAGAGAAGTCATAGGTCAGCCTCATTCTGGATGAGCCCTCTATCCCCTGAGAGCTTTGACTTGATGTTGCCACACATGGAAATTGGTGTTCAACATAGAAAAACACACAGAATGTCTTCCTGAGACCTTCCCAAGGAACACTATTAATTAGGTTTGGCTGGGACTTGTCTGACAAACTAGATTTTTTTGCTGGAAGTTGTCAGTTCCTCAAAGTCAAACAGATAATAGGAATGAATAAATGCCAATAACTTCTTGGAAGATGTTCCCTTGTATTTAAGTCTTCTGCTTGAACAAGTCCTAAGCGAGACAGAAATCACTTGTCCAGTTTGAAAGATATGGTAAGTAGGAGCACAAAACACATCTTTTAAAAACTAGAATAAAATGAAATATTTGGAAATTATTGAAGTGGAGGCTTTGTATTGGTGTGATTTACTTTGCTGTGCACAACTCCTGTGCCCTTTTTTTTTTCTCTTCAGAGAGATGGCAGAACATGGCTTTGGGTAACTGCTAGTTCTTCCTCATTTGAAGGGAAATAGATAAAAGGAAGAATTGACCGTATTATATGAAGTTAATATTAAACAAAACTTGTTAGCGGAGACCACCAGCAGTTTTGGAATGAAGTGAATATCCTCTGTCTGGTGATGCACAAAACATTTTTAGAAGGTTGATATTTTCAACTCTGTATCATCGTATCAGTTCCTTATGGCAACGCACAGGGGCCAAGGGCAAGAACATCAAATACCTGTTTATATGTAATATATATACCTGTGTAATACACAGGTTGATTCTCCTAATTCTGTACCTGAAATACTACTGTGATTTTGTCATTTAGTCTCAGTATGCTCTTGTGTACTCTCATGCAGTGCAACATCCAAATGTTTTCTGCTACAAAAAGCTCCGTGTATGTGAATGCAGCTTTATGTATGAAGCACTTCCCTCTCCCTTCTTAGCTGGGAAACAAATTTGATTATTTTATAGAATTTTGCTTTGTTAGAAGAAATTGAGGGATGTTCAGCTGGAAAGATGAGGTATACTGTGAAGTTTACGTATGAGTTTATTTTTCTCTCTTCAGGGGGGAAGGTCCGTAGTCAACATCCAGCTTCTCCAAAAGTTGTCTTCTTCTCTCAGGAGCATCTTGCCTGTTTGCAGGTAGATTCACCATTTGGAGGAACACCGCTGTCATGGAAGGTCATGGTTGGAGAAGGGGAAGGGGGTCTCACAGGTAGGTGGGGCCAATCCAGCAGCACACTTCGAATTTCAGGGTAGTGACCTTGAGCTCATCTTCGCTCAACAGGGAGCCGGCACAGTAGGCCAGAGCACTGGGGTGAAGTGTTTGCTATGACCTGCCTTGCTGATCAGGTGAACTGTTATGTACAGCAACACTTCACTTTTTTTTTGAGGATATATAACTTCACTCCCGGATCTGAGTTGAAGTGATGTAAACACCACACCGTTCACAATTTCTTCAGACCTATTCATTCAGTGAAGGGAGTTTTTGGCTTTTATTTTTTCCTAATCTCCTTTACCTTCACTTAAGTACAGTAAATTTCTGAATGGCCTGTAGTGGATGAATTCCTCACGGCTGGTGGAAAATAATACATTTTATACGGAATAAATTGCAAATTCTCTATTTAAGGGTCTCAGAGAAATATAGACCAGTAATTCTATAAGCTAAGAAAGTCTAATATTAGGAGTATACCAATAACTCTCTCTTAAGATGAATTTATTTTTGAAAAATGAATGATGCATGGCTGTCATCTGGATTATTTGCTGAGATCCAGTTCACGCTCTGTCCATAAAGTATTGTTTTAGTTGAACTGAGGCCATGGTTCAATTATATAGTCAGACTCATGGCTCCTACAAAACTCCCCCCAAAACCTGCAGCCTTGTGAAGCAGAGTGCTGCTCTGGTACAAGCTCATTCTGCCAGTTCCATGCTTCTACTGATTGCCAAATAAATTGTATAAAACATTTGCATAGGGAGTGAGCAACAGCAACTTGTTATTTTGCATTCATGTATGTTGCTGTAAATAGAAGGAGAATTTTTTAAAAAAACGTCTAAAATTAAATATTAAAATAATAATGATTGCAGAGAGCTCATCAACAGGAGAGAAGTTATTTGCGGTATTCTTTGAGTAGAATATATGTATATTATCTTCACCTACTGTGGCATATCTTCTGCCATGCTTGTTATGTGGCTCTAGACTCCCATTAACTGAATCCCTGGTGGAAAGCCGTTTCCCTACATTATATTGTAATGCTCTTGTTAATGATAAATTGATGAAGAGCTGCTTTTTTAGATTAGGTGAGTGGTCCTTTGATAATGGGGTTGGAATCAGGCCAGAGGTTTTATACTACTTTGCCTGGAGGGTGAGAACCAACTAAAATATTCCTTTCTTGTGTTCTGCTAGGAAATGAGACAGTCAAAGAATTTCAGCTTTTAATTTTATCAGAGCAGTTGAAGAGTAGTTTATATCATGGGTATTTTTAGACTTTGTCTTTATCTTGCCCCATACTTCTAATAAATTATTAAAGAAAGGTACGTCTCATGTAATTAGAGAGCCAAGCACCTTTTAAACAAGATGAACTCCTGTACATGTGAATTGACTGATTTCTTTTTATATGGCAAAAGATCATAAGCAAAATACTTTTGCATGTTTCAAAGTTAAGTTCAACTGTTATCCTTTTCCAGTTTCAAACACATTAGATTAATACTTTTACCATAACAAAAGACTGTTAGAATATTTATGATCTTTATTTTTACATAAAAATATAAATTTCCTATTATTTCTTTATTTAAGCAAGGAATGTGCAGCAATGTGTTCTTCTATTCGTGGAGATTTTTTTTACCATTATCAATAGTACAATTGAAATGAAGTCACATGAAGTGCAAAACCACACATACCACCATTATACGCACACACAAAAGCTTAGAACCTAAAAAACAAAATCTATTTTAGAACTAAGGGTTTGACATGCAGAGATTTTCTTCTGTTTGTTGTTGTTGTTGTTGTTGTTTTTGAGATGACTTTATGTCACTATAGGAGAGGGGACTTAATCTCACTACTGGAGATATTCACTGATACCGTATTTGCCTTTTGTGTTCCAATAAGCATTTTTTGTGATCATCAGAAGGAAAATTGTGTTCTAGATTGAAATTTCTGCCCTTCAGCTAGGTCTTTGTTCTGCCTTACGTTCATCCCCTTGCCAACTCCTTGCTATTTGGCGTCAAACCTCCTGTACAAACTTCCATTTCTAGATCAGAAGGAACTGCATGGGATCCCAGCACTACCTGTGAATTGCTCAGTATATTGGAGTTATTGTGCTGAGGTGTCCCCCTTTAAAGGCAAAAAAATCAAACGTTAGCCCTAATCAGAAGGCAGTGTGTGACAGTAGAACCCTGTGAATGCAGATGTGTGGAAGATAGGAATAAAAGGTGAAGGTTTTTGGGCTATGGTACTTCTTTTCCAAGGAATGAGAAAATTCTCTGCGACCACTAGTGTGGAAGGCTGCTTCCTGAGGCCATGATATACCAGGGCAAATAGGAGACGTGTTGGTAAAAGAGGGATTTACGCATTGTGTTGTAATTTCATCACCTCTGTTCAGTTTGCTTCTTTCAGGCATACCTTGGGTACCACTTTTACTAAACAATTTTGCAAAGGACACGCTCTCTGTGTTACAAACAGTAAGGTAAAAGGCAAAAGATGTCTTTAGTTTAAAAAAAAAAGTATTTGGAATTCATGAGTTTGCTGTATCTGAATATGTAAAGGCTTTCTTTACCTGAGACTTTGCCTTACAGGACAAACATTATCCTCAGACTCAGTGCCCCCACTCCTGCAGGGGAAAGGGTGCAGAAATCTAAATATTATGTTTAAACTGATCCTGGTTGTAAAGAGCTAGCGCCAAAATACCTAAAAGACAGCTTTCATAAGTTGATATTTGTTTCAACCTGTGAAAAGAACAGTGGCTGACTGCTTGTTAAAGGTATATTTTCTTTTAAGTTATATGGAGAGAGATGTCAACTATTTACCATAAATATATTTATACATTTGAATATATAAATGATACTGTTACTTACCTTTAGTAGGTTTCCCACTGACAGGTGTGCTCAGAAAACATCTTTCACTGAACCTGAAATGTTGATATAAATATCTGAAGAAAAATACTAATCACAGAATACATTGAACAGACTTACTGATCTTGTATACCTGGAAAAAGATTTTCAAACAGACTTTGTCAGCTCAGCCTTGGCATTCCTTGTCAAACAAAAGCATGCCTAAAGACACATTTCAAAAGCAGACAATGCAGCACTTGCTAACCTGCAGAAAATCGAAAGGGATCAGGGAGGCAGAGAACAAACAGAATAGGTAAGCAATAAGAAATGGAACACAGTTCTAAAGAGCTGTTTCAGAGAGCCAAATATGTTTAAAGAAGCCTACATCAATAATTAAACATCAGTAAGTAAAATTCTAGTATACTTTTTTTGCCTGTATTGTTTCAAGGTTTGTAATATAGAAATGAAATTATTGATTCAATATCAAGAAGAAAACATAGCTAGTGTTAGGGGAGGAAGAAAAGGGTAGGTGGAAGAGAATGAGGCAGGAGTATTTTTAGCACAGAGATGCTAGTCTGGAATGTTAACTTTTCGTAATAGAAAGTCCACACTTCAGTATTCGTCCACTTCAGTCAGCTGAAAATTTGGGTCAGGCAGCTGTTATCTGAATTGACAGCAGCTATCTGATTAAAAGTAAAATGCTCTTTAAAAAAAAAAAAGAAAAGAGAGAGAGAGAGGAAAAAAGGCTGTGCTGTGTCACATTCACGCCACTCATGTTGCTTACGTTATGTCACACTGTACAGTGATTTGATGCTACATAACACAACATGACATGAGTCACAGTTCACTGCTATCCACATTACACTCAGGTAGTTTGGCATAGCTCTAACTTTTGCTTTACTCTCATATCCTATTCAGTGCACTCCACTTAGACTGGTTGGTTAATGCAGACAATTGCTATACACTCAAAACTAGAGTTCCCTACCAAATACATTTTTCATTGGATATTAAAGTGGAAACTTCAGTGGATATCTTTTGCACATCCATATGCAGCTCCTTTGCTCAACATAGGAAGGACATTAATGACAACTTACACCTGAAAGGGAGGAGTTAAGGCGAATTTCCCACAGGAAATACAGCCGGTGTCTGTGGCTATGACTTTCTGAGTTGGAGAAATGCTCTTTAAATGGAAAATTATTTGACTTTTTTTCTGTCACCAGAGATGTTTCCAAACCAAAACCTCATATTAACCTCCCAGCCTCCCCTTCAATTTCAATTTGAATTGGATACCTTTCTGTTTCAAAGGGATGTGAAATTTAATTCCACATCTGAATTTATAAGTAGTCCGTAGCGGGCTTAACCAAAGCTCCCCATCTCCAAATGCTTAGGACATAGGGAATTCAATGGTTTTTTTTAGAGCTTTGCACTTCGGGTCTAGTTGGCTTAATTGGATGTATACCAATAATAATAGTCTATTTTCTTTGTGTTCACCTGCCTGAGACAGCAAGCATCAGCCCTGAAGCACAGTTAAATTGCACTACTGCTTCCTGTAACAAACTCTTGCTCGCCTGTCATTGCATTTTACCTTTGTTCTAAACAATAGTAGAAAGGAACGCAAATTACTAGGCAGCTTTGATAAATTTTTATTGACAGCATCCTGAAGTTCTAGATCCACTTAGCACCTCCAGAGAAGTGATAAGTGATTTAGCTTTTGGGGGACAAATTGGTTCTATTAACTCCAAGTGCCAAATTTACCAAAAATAACTCATTAGCTGTGCATTGTGATTCACTAGGGTGTTATGCTCTTGGCTCAATCCCAAAAAACACATTTGTGTACAAATGTTCCTATTATGGGGTGTGAGACTTATTAATGGTACACCATATGCACCAGTGCATTTTTTTTCTAACAAAGTAGTTATCCTACCAAAGATGACAAGTGACCAGTTTTTGAAGGGTTAAACCTATTCAAATGTGATAAAACCTGAGAGACCACATCAATCAAGCTATCATTCAGCTGCAGCTATTCACTATCCCTTTTCCTGTGGCTACTACTTGAACCTAATATTCCTTCCTTTGCAATTAAGAAGAAAACAAGGGAGCTAGAAAAAAAAAAAAAGATAGTTGCTGACTTGGTTTTTTTTCCTACTGAATTTAAATTAGCTGTAAATAAAATGGCTCACTCCCTATATTTCAGATGCTGCTCCTGCCCTACAACTTGATAGATTAGATTTTTCCTAACTGTGGAAAAGTGGTATCTGATACTGTGATAAACATGACTTATTTTCCTGAGTATTTAAAAAAGAGATTTGTATAATTACAGCTCCAGAAGAAAAGCAATGGGTGATATGAAAAAGCGAGAGTTTTTTCTGTATTTTCCCATTTCCTGGTGATAAAGACAAAGCTGTGATATTTTATTTGTGCTGCTGCTCTGAATATTGTTGATTCCTTCTACCTAGAGAGCAGAGTGAGGGCAACTCCCTAAGAAGGCAAGTCCAGTCACAAAGGGTCCTTATGTTAACAGCACACATCAATCAGGGAAGTGCATCTGCAAGCCAAGGTAAAATGTTCTTTCCATAATCCAAGGAGCAGGCAGGCAAAGCCTCTTTCTGATTTATCTAGGGAGGCAGTGAGGGTGATCACAGGACTGGTGGGCAGCTGGGGCACTGCTGATCACATCCCAGCTCCACTACAGACTTCCCATGAAGACTTTGGTGTGCTCTTTGGGCCCACCTGCAGGGGCACAGCTTGGAATAAGTCATTCCTGACAGTACCTAACAGTATCTGTTATTGTTTGTCATTTGCTGACCACCCGGTACAAACTTTCCTTCTGCTATGGAAACTCTTCCTGTTTCCTTTTCAATATTTCTAATGTTCTGTGTCAAAAGTCTTGTGCTTCTGCTCCTTAACTCAGTTATTGGAATTTCTCCTCCATGCTCCCCTCCCCTATTCTCTAAGCAATTTGGCTATTAATTGAGTTTTCTAGTGTAGGAAGCAGAAGTTTTTCACCACATAAATGATTCATCCAAATAAAGTGAAGTTATTGAGCAAAAGTTAAATTGGGCTTTAATTTGCCTCAGGTCCTTTTTGAGCCATTTCCTTGGTTGCTCCTTACTGTGGAAACGTTCCCATTATTGGACAGTTACCTTTAAAGCACAATTTGAAAGAAAATGAAAGGAACCCAGTTTTGTTGTTTGGGCATCCAGAGGGCTGGTAGCAAGTCCAGGACACTCCTGTCTTCTACCAAGAGAGTAAGTTGCTCCAAGAACTTCCCTTCTGTCTTTATTCAGGTCTGCTAGCTGCAGGGAAATAGGGGAAGAGATCAGGTGAACAGCTGTGGAAAATCCTGGTTCTTTCATTTCCCCAAGTATTCCTATTTTAAATGTATGGCCAAAGGGATGGATGGTGTCTCAACAGGTTCACAGATAATTGTACTTTTAATGCTTTTGCCACTGGTTTTCCAAAAGGGCAGGTGCCCCTTGGCCTGTTCTCTAGATAGATAAACCTGTAAGTGAGGACGTTGGGGTGCAAGTATGAAATGTGCTATTAAACAAGATGTAATGTCAAGAGGAAAGTAGTTACAGGTATAGGGGTCAGTCAAATCCTAATTTAGGCTTGTGTGAGTGAAGGCTGTTCCAGAGCTGTGAGGCAGCTGCTTTTCACGACATTGCTTGTTATTAAAGAGATTCACACACGGACTGATGCCTCAGTATCCTGTCACCTTTGCTTGGAAAATAAGGTCATGTTCTATACAAGTAATATTGCATTTGTTACTTAATATTTTATCCAATTAAAATATTTAGCTAAGTAACAGTGTGTTGAGTGGGTGTGTTTGTGTTTGCATGGGTATAAATAACTATAAGTAAACAAGTATTAATGGTGCAATAGCACTGAATAATTTATCCAGGCCAAATGAATTATTTTCAGCCTTTTGCTGTTGAGCATTTCAAACTGAATTCCACAAGTTCATTTACAATGTTCTTTTTTAATAGGCGTGTTGTAGTAACAGTATTCATGGCGTTTCGGGGTATCATAGGTAAACTAAGGATTTGATGGCTGGAGATCTTGCCCATTTTTCTCACTTAGATCAGCTAGACAGTTGAAAGATCCTACTTTTGTCTGCAAAAACAGCTTCTTCTCTAATTGATTAATTTAGTCTGTATAGGTCTTCATTTCCAATGAATGCAGTACAAATGTTTAAAAGCAAATTAATACAGAGCCTGGAGGATCAGTGAATACCAATAAACCCCTGAAGTCTCAAAGCAAGACCAAGTGGAAAAGAGAGGATGGACTGATCAAAGTGACGTGAGTAGCAATAATAATAACAATATAAAATGACTTAGAATGTCATTGCACAAGATACTGCAGTCGCACCAGAGCACAGATAAGAGGTTGCAGTGTATGTTGTTTCCCTATACAGTGTCACTGCAATCAGAGATTCCCCATCAGGGTACAGTAACCCTTTGATTTTGATTCACCCCTTTGCTGCAGTGCTTGCCTTGGGCTGCACCAGATCCATCTGGCTACCTGTCTTGCTTTTGCCACTCCTGTCATAAGGACTCCTGCCAACTGCTTGTCTCTCAACATGCTGCATTTACTACCCCTGAAAGCAGTGCCTTCTGCTAGTCAGGGAAGGAGAGTGCTGAGGAGCAGTGAACTGGCAGATTGACAAATAAGCTGAGACTGACCCAGGGCTGGCACCCTCCAGAACTCGCTTATATTTTTGTGTTAGGCAAGATCGTCTTTAAGTGTGGCCCTGATTCCAGCTGTCATTTTAGGTCAGATGCATAATATCAGTTTACAGAACAAGAATAGTTAAAGGACCCTCATCCATCATAGCCAGATGGAGGAAAAAACTGACAAACAAACAAAATAGGTATCAGCAATGCTTGGAAGATAATTTGATTCTCCTTCAGAACTGGTAGCTGGGCAGTGGTACTAATAAAGATGGTTACTTGCAATATAACAGTCACCTGTGAAACTGCTGTTTGCTGGGAGAAATGAACTGATGCTTTGTCAGCACAAAGAGAAGTTATCTTCACTGATACAATTTGTGATACTAATATTTACAAGATAAATACAACCCAAAATAACCATACCAAGAGGCAAAACCACACTGAGCAAATCTTCTACTCAAGATGTTTAAGAACCTTCTTGTTATCGGAGAAAATTGCTTATCTTGTGAATAAGACGTCCTTTCTCTGGAAAGACCCTTGCTAGACAAGGCAACAACTAGATCATTTATTCATTGTTGACCTCTCCTTAGAAGAGGAAGAAATCAATCTCTTTACAAGTGAAGAAATGTTTTTTCTTTTTCTTTGTCTGTTTATCTTTAATCCAGTTTTTGTTGTCTTAAAACGTCCCCGGAGTAGTAGACTTAACTGGAATGGTCTGTGCTCCTCCAGGAAATGGATGGCACAGCTTTTGTGCTTTGACCAGTCCCTCTTTTTTCTCCATCTTTTTTGGCTTCCACTGGCCACATGCTAATAAAGTACTTCTCAAATGCATCCTGCCCCACTCATCTAGCTAATGCTGTGCTTACACTCTGAGATAGCTTATGCTGGACATTTCTTGTAGAATTTTTGAACATGAAAAGGTATGGAGGTAAAATAACTCACTTCACCTCTCCAATGCAGTGTGGATTCTCATTAGGAAATCAGACAGAAGCATTGGTCTGTGGCTGCACAGTTCCTTTGTACTGGCTTCTGTCTTCTGCATTCAGTTATGTCTAGGTCTCTCAAGTTAGATCTGGGTGGTAGTTATGAATCTCTCTCCTTAGGATTGTTCTTCTTATCATATTTTGTCAATAGCAGATAGTTTAATCCTGACAAAGTGAGAGAATTTTGAAAGATCGTAATTACATACTTGTTCTAAGGCTCAAACGGATTGGTTCCTGCCCTTGGGTTTCACACAAGAGGATTTAGACATTCTCCTGCTGTCTTTTCTCTTTTCCCCAGAAAGCTATTTCAGTGCCTACAGCTCTGCTACAGTCAGGCAGTGATTAGAATATATTGTCAAATCTTTTAGCTTTTTTTTTTTTATTATTATTATTGTGTCACAGCTCACCTGCCAACTTGTTTCTTGTTAATTCAACTCTTCTCGTCTGCTTCTGTTTCTACACTTACTTGTGCGGAGATGAGGTGACTGGGATTGAATAGGAGATAGCAGCGGTAGTTGAAGCAAGATGAAAATGAATGATATTTTCAAATCCTAAGCAGGGCTGCAGAGGCTAATAATTACATTAAAAAGGCCCTCTGCAGGTGGGTGCAAATAGGCTAGTCTAAACAAGTGCCACTATTTTAATGTGGGCTGTTCAAGACGATGTCATTACCTGACTAGACTGCCACCTTTCACCTCCAGCATTGTGCTCTGTTAGATCTCACTAACAGGGAGAGTGAGGAACTTGTTTGCAGGGGATTTGTTGTCTCACGCTCAGAGGCAGCTGAGAGACTTGCCAAATGACAGGAAGACGCTTACATTCACAAGGTGTGATTGCCTAAGTGTTTGACTGTGTCTAATTAGTTTGCCTTTGCTGGTTGGTAGCTCCACAGTCAGGAGCAGATTGACTCTGCAGGCTTTAAGCAAAGAGGTCTGATTGGTGTTATTATCATTTGTTTATTTAACCCTCCCACTAGTCATGAAATATTCCCTATGGTATGGCCCTTTCTTCTACCTTAAAAAAAAAAAAAGTAAAATAAAAGGCATTGTCCTGGCACACATTATGACGAATATTATGTTTTCCCATCATCTCCCCCCAACTTCTAGGTATATTGCATTTAGATTTTCTTTAAAAATCTACAAAACAGGCATTAGTGTTAACTTTTTGAGCTTTGAAATGTGAGCAACATCTGATGGCTTTCAGAAGCAGAGAAGCAAGTAATGTTAGCTTGTTTTTATCATAAATGTCTGTGTGTCTGTGTGTGGCCATGCATCTCTGGGGATAAAAATCATAATGCTAATCTTCTTGGCTCTGCTTAGCAAGTGATTCCTAAAAGGAGAAGAGGCAAACAAAAAATTAAAAATAGGCTTGGAAAATCCTTATGAAAATAATAGGTTGCCTACATTTAAAGTCAAGAAGGATTCTGAGTATGAGTGAATGCAAAACCATCTTTCTTTCTCAATGCTGTTTTGCTTGGCTGTTCCTCAGGGACTCAATTCTACTGTGCAGATTCTAGGGAACTCCCCAATGATTTTCAGATTTATGGGGCATGAAACCCAAGTCTCAGGGAAAAAAAAAAGGCCCCCAAAGGTAATTCTAAGAGGAGGAATTCCATTATGTTCTTCCTGGAGTGTACTTACAGGCAACTTTTTACTGGTGCCCAAAAAAGTCCGAATTTGGAAAGATTTGATATTCTTGTCACGTATTCTTCCCAGAGACAGGACATCTTTATCTGAAAGGGAAAGAAAAGGTCTCTGGTGTTGCCTTTGCTGACTTGAGATAACATCTAGTCTATTTCATACTTTGGATGTTACCACTTTAAGATATGCAAAATTTGATGATACTGACAGATGTCTCCTTTTTTTGAAGGGCAGCTTATGTAGCTCGCTGTCCTGCTTGTTCCTTTCTGAATGCTTTTCAGGCTCCATAGTGAGGATTCCCACACTGCCTAGGACTTGCTTTATTTTTGAGTATCATGAGGCTTCTTTGGCATTTCTTAGAGGTAACATAAATTCTTTTCGAGACTTTGTCAAATTATACAAGCAATGCAAAGTATATAACTGAAAGTATAGGTCATTATTCTATCAGTGATCAGATAATGAGATTAAATGTGTATTTCGAGATATCTTTCTCCTTTCCACTACACCTAAAAATTATGGGTAATAAGCTCCATCCTAGCATTTCATTATATGAAGCAAATTTTATGAACAACTACTGTTATTATACTCTCAGTCATTATTCTGAATCAGATACAACACAAAGGAACACAGTAAAAATTGTATCTTCTATCTGTGGACTGCATTTCAGGGCAGCAGCTCTTTGGCTTATACAGCCTTTTTCCCTCAGGGAGTGAGAGATGCAAAAGGAATCTGCATCTCAAGGGGATGTTGTGTGGGGCTTGTGATTCAGCTGAGGGAGGTTTGTTATCACATCTCTAGCCAGATGTTGTCTATTGGTTGATGATCTCAGCAGGTCCAAATGAACAGTGTGTTGCATCAAAGCTCAGGTGGTAACTTGTTTAATACTAAGGATACATATTTCAAGAAAATTAAGAATAGTCTGAAGCCTTCATTTTTAATCAGTAAGTTAAAGATTTGACTTCTCTATAAGCTGGATGAGCCCTCTGTTAACCAGGCCTTCCTCAGACCTCTTCCAGGCTCCTGGCACCCTTGAAATCTTTGCTCTGTAGCAATAGAGAATAGGTTTTAATTTCAGGCTCAGGAACCCTCTTGAGTTTGCACGGCCTGAGGCAGGAGGGTGCAGAACAGAATCCAACCGCTGTCCTCAGCCCAGTGTTTTTGCTGTTGCTGTGGAATGGCTTTCAGCTCACACAATTGTTGAGACAGAAATCAGGAAGCTGCCCTTTGAATTCCCAAGTGACAACACAGCATTTTGTCGTGCACCACTGGCCAGACTTGACTAAACTTGTATAATTGTGGTACCACATAGCCTATCCGAAGTCTTGGAAGATTTCTGAACAGCATAAAGACAGAGATTTTAAAATCATTATTATATCACAGTAGCAGAAAATATAACGTATTAAATTACCAGATTAAAATTGAAAAAATAGTATTTTCTAGAGCTTTTGCTAATTGTCACTTCTATGTAATGTTACACAACTCCCATTTGCAAATGGACTTACTGGCAAGTTTCTGTGTACATACCAGCACCCTGGCTGTACTAAGCCCCTTTATTTTAGCTTCACTAATTTGCCATGTCAAATTAGTGTGATGAAACAAATTCTAATTACACTGAAAGATCACTTAGAGCATTAGCACTGCTGCTGTGGTCTGCTCTTGTGTCTTATTTGCATACTAATCCAGTGTGCCGAGGTAGATGACAAAATGGAATGTCTTCTAACATGTTTATGAGCTTTTTCTGGAAAGGTGCTGACTCAGCCTTGACAGATGCTCCCATAGGCAAAAACCTGGAAAAAGGAAATATGAACCACATTGCTCAACCCTAGGGAGGATGTTATTTTTCTCTTTCAACTTCCATGCTATTTTGTTTGATCCATTGGGAAAACATTTTTTTTTCTTTAAGATAAATTGTATAACAACATCTGGATTCAAAAATGTAATTATTTATGACCCCTATTTGGTGTTTAATTTTGTAAGATCAAAGCACCAAAAACATAGAAAGAAGCACAATTTAAAAGGCTGGACTTAAAAAGGTTTTAAAATATATTCTGTGAAGGAACAGTTGAACAGAATTCCTAGTTATAGGAGTTAAGGAATATGAGTATGGATTAATGAATATGCAACTTCTTCCTGCCAACTCAATGTGTTGGATGAACTAATTAATTTATAAGTTGTCATTGTTTGTTTTGTTCCTGACTGAAAATACTGATTTGCATGAATGCCTGGCTGCAGAACTGAACTTTTCCTAGTTGCTCTCAATGTGCATTTACTCACTGAGAAAGAAAAAAAAAAGAAAGATTATTGCAAAATTTAGGCTCAGAATATTGAGCAGCCCAAAATTGTGACTCTCTGAATTTGATTTCCTGCTGGTATTATAGCTTCTATTCCATTGGAAACATAGAGCCTATGTTAATAGGTTTTGCTTCACATTTTAAAGCCATGGGATTGAGATACAGAATCCTGAAAAGAAGGGGAAGGCGATGCCTTACCATTTGTGGGTGGGCCTGCTAAACTCATTTTCCCACTTGTCTTCACATGTGAATGATTTCTTGCCCCTTTTCTTTTTCTTTCTTTTCTTTTTTTTAACACCGCTATGCACAGGCCTTGCCTGAAGATTTTCATGGGAGTTAGAAGGGCTATTCCTTGCTCTGTTCCTAATTATAACAGTCAAATTCACAGAAAAATCTTGGGTTAGGTGAGATCTTCTGCTTCTTGTTACAAAATAAACAAGTTGCAGTCCTTGTTCTGTGGTGTGGTGGCAGAACTCTGGATGATTCATATGCAGCCAGGTTTAGTGTGGAGTACACCTAAAAAAGAAGTGGAGCTCTGTGTATATTGGTCATCCTCGAAAGCATTAGGAATGAAATAAGCAGACAGGGAGGTAAAATTGCTTGATGCCCTGAATAGGTGTATATTTACTTAGTGTACTGTACACAGTCTGCAATGTGCATGCTTAATAACCTAGGCTTATAGCTTTTTCCATATGAATGTTTATTGGAATAGAACAGGCAAGAGTTACTTATTTTTGTACCGGCAGAGAAAATGTTTGTGTATAAGTGTGTCACATAGCATGCATAGAAAAAGAAACATTTAATAGTAGAGAAGTTATTGTATTTATTACAGTTATTGTTTACTAAAAATAAATCCCAGAATTTTAAGAAACCATAAAATTAACCTATTACCACTGTACTAAAAGCTGCTTTTCTTTTCATAATGTCACAGAGGACATAAGTGGTGGGCGAGTAGTTGATTCTGTAGATAAATGAGAGATTTTTTTTTATGTGACTTTCTAATAGACGCGCAATAAAGATGATCTGTGTGCTGGATCATACAATGCACTACCAAAATTGGACATACAAAATAGAAATTGCATTATAATTCTGATTTTTCTATTTTTTCATGAAATGCTAATCTTGTTGCAGATCCATTATGCACAAAACTCTGAAAGATTCCTTCTCCCCTTCAATGCCAGAGGAGTTTTACATGTGTAAACACAATTTAGTGTTAATGGCAGGTATCAGTATATAAGCTCCATTCACCACGAGGAAAATAAGACTAGTGCATTTAATTAACCAATACTTGCATAGGTAATATTTCCTGTATGCCGGGGTTTAGCATTCTGGTTAAAAACGCATTCCAGCAAACAGACTCCAAGCTTCCTTATCTAGCTGAAATATTCCACAGGAGAATTAATTTCATTTTGTTATTTAAACATAGTTCATTGATTTCCTTTTTTCAAGAACAGCATAAGTTGTATTGTTCAAAGCTTAGATGTATTTGTTATGTTTTCACAGCAAAATAGCAGCTCAAATGTGATATGGTATTGCTGTACAGGCAAAGTCCAGTGCTTTCTGCAGGAGGAAGGGAGCAGTTCCTTAATGTACCAGTGTC
Organism: Numida meleagris; assembly: GCF_002078875.1. NCBI lineage: Eukaryota > Metazoa > Chordata > Aves > Galliformes > Numididae > Numida > Numida meleagris. The sequence continues at coordinate 14,940,731 of NC_034415.1, read as the reverse complement.
AGAATAATCTCTCAGTTGCCTTCATTTTCACCCATGAAGTGGAGGAGAAATTAAAAAAGAAGTGCAAGGTGTTTGTTACTAAAAACATAACATTCTTATATCCAAAGAACCAAGTGTCCCAATACACTAAATATGGGCTTGTATAAGAGAAGGAAATTGAAATCTTCTTGAACTCTACTTGAAGTTTGGGATACTTTGAAACATCTTGGCTCAGTCCTATCTCTCAACAGATTCATAATAGTAGAGTTATGCTGTAATTGGTACCATGCTGACACATAATGTAAAGTGCTACCTACATTTAAAACTTGAAAATAGTATTTGAATTCCATATTCACAGGTAATAAGAGTTCATCTTCATGGTGGGGAAAATGAGTTTCAGAATGACAGCTCCTAACCTGGACTTTCTCTTTCAGTTCATATAATATTCTCAATATGGATGTTATTCTGCAGTCTTCATTCAGGCAAAATCATCCCGAAGCAATGAATATCAACACAATGATAGCTGCTGAAACTGGTAATTATTATAAATATGTGCATTTCTCTTTAGTCTCTGTGCTTCTAGGGCGTGCTTTATGAAAAGTGATGCAATAGTCCAAAATAATACCAGTGTCATTATATGTCAGCAGTTCCATGTAAAATATTTTGTTTAACAGTAATTGGCATTCAGACCTTTTTGTTCCCAAGGATTTTGAAGCACTGACCAAAAGCTAACAAATGACTTCTTGCAATAGCAAATATCTTTAAAAGCAAATATATCTGGGCAAGACCCAAAGCCGTTTTGGAGAACTCTCTTGTACCACTGCTGTGCTTTCACTTGAGAAAAAATTTACGTATCCAGATTATTTGGCAAATTTGGGAAAGTTCCACAAAGCTCTGAAAAACAGAGCTTTTTTTCAGCTAGCTCTTCTCTTTACCCTTAGGTCATCTTATCTCTGAGTAACACAGGAACTTGCTTTTGCTGTGCCTCGATTTGACATTTAAATTATTCTCCTGATTCAGATCTTCTGACAATCTGGCCATAAGGTTGGCAGTTGAGTCCAGATTTGCTTATTCTGTGGCATTTGTGACAATCATTGTGTGAATTCTGCTCTTAAAAAAAAAAAAAAAACACAACTTTCCTCTTGATCCTAGACTGACAGTGTCTGTGGTGAGGATCCATTTAAAGCTGGAAAAAACTCCCAGAAGAGGAGTGGGCAAATGTACCACATTGCCTGCAGTAAAACTTGGAAAGATAACCACATGTATTCCCTCATGCTTTCTTCTTTCTGTAGAAACAAGTATCTAAAGGTGATGGAACACAATCTGATGTCTGTGGATAGAGAGGGAGGCAGGGAGACATACCTCTGGTCATCTTCATGCTAGAGTGGTAGGAAAGCATCAGCTTAGTCTGCTTCTTTACATGGCTTTGGAAGATGAGGAAGACTGCTGAGTGAGAGCAGAGATGAGAAATTTTCTTCCCTTCTTTTGCCTTGAGAGTTACAACTCTGGGCAGCTGGCAAGCAGCTGAGTAGTGTCCCTTCACAATTAGCCCATCAGGCATGGTAAGTATCTAACAATCTCACCACCATTGCGTGAACAAATGATTAATGAATGAATGTTGGGTCTTTTGTTTGCAGAGTAATTTAGAGCTGTGCTATAATCAATTCAATATAAGAATAAGAATAAGATCCTGTTTGAAATTTTAATAAGAATAAAATAAGCATTTTCTTGCTAGGACATAATCAGAAAATACTGGGATGCAGATAAATAAATATATAATATAGGTTTATCTGTAACTTTAGAAAAAATTCCTTACATTTTAAATAGCACAGGCTTTATGTTTGGGAGCTGTCTTTGGCAGTTATATTGTAGGGTTCTCTATCTCTTTCTCTTGGTTGAAAGAAAACAAGAGAAGGTCAAAAAACATGTATAGGATTCACAGAACAGCCCTCAGAAGAACCCACACTAAAGCCTCTGGCTGTGGATGTTATTGCTGTGAGGAGTTTGTTCTTGATGAGAGAAATATATTGAGTGAAATTCCATCTTCCTGCTCAGTCTTTTCATAACAAACTTTTATTTCCCCCTAACAAGAGCACAGAACATCATTTGTGCAGAAATGCAGATTGAGCATTTTTTTGCAAAGGCCACACTTACCAAAAGCGGAACACTGCCAGCTGACCCTCAAACTGAAGTTTCTTTTGATTCATGAAAGTACTAAGTGTATCTTTTTTAATCTGTATATGCAAGGAAACGTCTGTTTTTCACTTCTTATTTCCAAAACAAGTGTATATATTTTCTTGATGAATTTTGTCTTTCTCTGAATATTATGATACAGCATGATCAGATATTGGTAGATGAGCCTAATTACCAAATTATCAGAAAGGAACTATAACAACGAAAATCGTGACAAACACCTACAATATCTATTTCCTTTTTGGAATATTTTATGTTTCCTTTGAAACATAATATTTGGTATTTCTGCTAATTCTCAAAACTTAAAAAACTTGCAGAAAGTCATGCAGTGTAAGACATATCACTCTGGTTTCAGAGTAGCATCCTATGTTTATCAGTGCCGTATCAAATATTGCTTCCAAAAGCCACGGGGAAAGCATTTGCATAGACAATCTCAGCACCCCAGATGACACTTGTGTTTGTGGAGGCAGAAGTGAGAGTAGAGATGAGTAATCATTTGATCAAAATAGGGACCCAGCTGTATTTCTAATAGGATTCAGGCTTTCCAGTGGCCAGCTTTTATCAATCTGCCTTATAGGAACTGTGAACTTATCACTCAGTCATGTGCACATAAACATAGCAGCTGCCATTGCTGATGGCTTTGAAGCATTTTGTAGTCAACTGCTGGAGCTGGTGGGTCTGTGCCAATTCATGATGTGATTCTGATCCTGTGAGATTTTCATGCAAGACTGGGGACAGAGGTCATGGATCAAATGGAATGGGCTGACATGTATTAAGAAAGATTAATAAGTACGGGTACAAATTAATTGCATTCTTATCAGATAATAAGCAGTTCTCACACTTACTTTTAGTGTAATAAAAAATAATATGTGATGGAGTCTTTTCTGGTCAATTGTAAGGAAACAAGAGTTTTTATCATTATTTAAATTAGACAAAGTATCGGTATTGTCTGGTATGTGATCTTGTCAAGCAATTATTTCCAGATCTAGGCTATTCCCAGCTCAGTTCTAGGCTATTTTAGCATGTTCCATGCTGACAAAGAAAGGAGCTGCAACAGTTGTCTGGATTTATTGTAGTGCCAGGAAGAAAACCAGGTTAGAGCAGAAATAAGAAAAGCTGGTTGTGTACAGCCATGCTGCAAGAAGAAGGAAGTGGTATGAGGGTAGTGGTGGGATACAAAAGACAGTGCCAAGGAAACTGCATTATGATTCAGTAGCTATCAAACATTTTACATTCTTGTTTGGTTAAGCATTCCTAAAATGTGAATTCAAAGGGGGATTCTGCTCTGTGGGATAGGTTTCCTTTTAATAAACAATCAGAACTTCTTGGCTGCTCCCCTCTTTCCCAAAAACCAGGAATCAGGAGTCCAAAAGTAAGTTAGATGTTGCAGGGCAGCTTCCCTAAAAATATCTGCCTTTTGGTGGTAGATGGTTCCCTTCAGTGAGTATTTGCCCCTTTCGTGTGATACTAGTGAAAAAATCAGCTCTGAACATTTCTTGAAAATGTTTTTGCTAGCCAGAAGAATCTCAATTTGTGGAGAGACTTAAGAAATATATGTGCATTTGACATGCCTGTTTCACCATTGCTTTTGTCTCATCTGTTGTTTTTTGTTTTGTTTTATTTTTCTTTGTTTTTTTTTGTTTCTTTGTATTTGTGATGAGTTATATACTAGAGCATTCAGGCTGCTGAATTACATGATTACATAATTACAAGGCAGGAGATAATAGAAGCAGCAGGCTATTTTCTTTCAAATTTGCATCAAAGAACTTGCAAGTAGAAAATTAATTTTATCTATAGTATCTTAATGAGGGCATTTTCTCTTTTGCAGTGCTTCTTGTATGGAAGCAGTCCATAGCCCAGAGCGAGTGGCTCAAATTCTTGTGTGTGATTGCATAAATCTGGAAGAATTTCGGACTTGAATTTTAGGCTACTTTGACTTTATTGAATCCAGTCAGAACATTTTGGCAGTAATAAGTATTTTTGTAGGTTTTATGCAGCCACTTGTGGGAGATGTTTCATCAAATATTACAAACTCAAGCTGTTTACAAACCAAAGCTCTCATAAATCAAAGCTGCGTGTTCTAAATATATGAATGACACTGGCAACAAGCAAAGATACCTGAAGATAGACATGCATTATAACAAATTTCCAGCGACCTCAGTTACTAATCTCAATAGTTTAAAATGCAGTCCTCAGTACATCTCTCAAGGAATCTGCCGCAGGTTTTAGGATAATTCCTAAATAATTAGTGAGAAAAGAACCATGCCGAACCTTCCTTTGGGGATGTTGCCAGGACAGTCATGAAGACTTCCAAGAGAAATGTACAAATAGCGTTCACCAAAAAATTTGGAAAGAAAGGGAACTTTACTGACCTGAGTTTAAGTCACTTGTTGAGGAATAAACTCTTTTTTTTCTTTTTCTCTCAGTTTTCTAAGAGAATGTTTTATATATAAAGAAAAGCCAATTCATCCTTAGAAAGAAATCGCATATATGTGAACTTGAGCATCAAGGGGGTGTTCTGGTTGACAGCGAGTTGAGTATGAGCAGCAGTGTGTGCTGGCAGCCAAAAGGGCCGACTGTACCCTGGGGTGCATCAGGCCCAGCGCTGCCAGCAGAAGATGGGAGGAGTTGTCCTGCTGCTCTGCACAGCCTCACCTCCAGCACTCTGTGTGGGTTTGGGTGCCACAACAAGGAAATAAAAACCTTAGAGAGCATGCAAAGGAGAGCTACAAAGATAGTGAACTGTCTAGGGAGCAAGATGTATGAGTATGAAGGGCAGCTGAAGGTTCCTTGGTTTGTTCAGCCCAGAGAAGAGGGACTCATGGCCTACAGCTCCTCACAGGGAGCGGAAAGGCAGCGCTGATCTGGTGACAGCAATAGGGCCTGAGGGAATGGCATGGAGCTGTGTCAGGGGAGGGTCAGGAGAATTATAGAAATAAGATCTTCACCAGAGGGTGGTGAGTGTGTAAGAGGCTCCCTAGAGCAGTTGTTGTGATACTGAGCTGCCAGAGTGCAAGAAGAGTTTGGACGATGTTCTCAAACATAGAGTTTGATTTCTGAGTGGTTCTGTATGGGGCTAGGAGTTGGACTTGATAACTTGTGTGGGTGCCTTCCAACTAGGGATATGCTATGATTCTATCTGAAGTGAAGGTGCAGCTGTGTAACTGACACAGCAATGATATTAGGGTATTCAATCTTTTGCACTAATAACACTTTGGTACTTTTGTATAAAAAAGCAGCAAGCTGAATTGTAAAATTTTTCAAGTATCATTCAATGAAGTTCTCCCGAAGTGAAACTTTGTTCCTTTCCTCCTCCTTTTCCAAGCCTAAGTAGTAATTTATACATCTCCTGTTTCTTTCCCCTATAAGCGGGATCTGGACTGACGAGTTGCATGTCTGGATGGTTTTGTTTAGTACCATTCTTTTACATTCTTAGCTGAAAGCTGTATTAAAATGGCAAATCCTAAGGTGATTTGTTGCCTCCCAGAGCTTGGCATAATGAACATCTCATAGAGTGTCTGGGAGACATGAATTTGTGGAAGAAACTAGCAAATTACAGGAGAATGAGTGAATATAACAGAAACAGACTAAATTAAGTATTACTTGACCAGTGAAACATCTCTGACAGACTCTGATTTTTAATTCTCCCAATTATTCTCATTCATCTCTTTTATCTGCATACATCTGCTAACTAAATTGAGAACACAAAGTGTCTATGGAAAATATAAATCAGCACAGTGTCACTGAATACTGGCTACTTTACACTGCTTGAGGATCTGGTTCATTTTATTTCAGTTCTCCTTGCATACAGGAGTGAACCATGATTTAAATATAAAGGAGTTCTTTTTTTCAGTTGTAATGAGCTCTTGCTTTTACAATACAAGTAGTACAGTGCATGGAATTATTTTCCCAGCCTGTCTTCCCTTCAAACAGAATGATACCGTAAGGGTTTGATACATTGAAAAAGTTTCCATATTTTTTTTATTTTTTTTTTTTGTTCTGTAACATTACCCACTTCAGGGTTTCATTGCATTTGCAGCAATCTTTTGAATTTTTATTCGTAACTATGTGCGAGACCTTAGCTTTTAACTGTAGCTTGTTAGTGTACATTTTGGACAATGTTAACATCATCTCAGATATTCCGGACAAGTGAGGAACTTGGTTTAAGTCCTTAGGAGAAGCTAAAAAGACTATTAACAAGCCAAGTCCATAAAAAACATCTGTTCCAGTCATGCTGATGATTTTTTATTAGTCCTTCAAATCCATAGCAAGGATCTCTAGAGCAAGAAAAATGCTCTAGTGTGGAGTGCAATTTCCAGTTTCTTAGCTAACCTGATTTTGTTGATTCATACATATGCATGATTCAGTGCTGTTCCTGAATACAAACAAAAAAAAAAGCCCTTTTGGGTTGTACTTTATTTATTTTCCTTGAAATGCCCTTGAAATTTCATTTGCTCAGTGAAACCAAACAAATAATTGCATACTAAAAGGAAAATGAAGAGTAGTGAGCTAAATAATTTGTAACATCAAATATTCCTCTGCTGTAGTTAACATTCTCAGTGAAGGGAAACAGTTGGCAATAAACAGCCCAATGCATCTTAAATGCAATAACTAATATCAATGTCAAATGCATGAAGTGAAAATACCTTAGGATATACTTTCACAGTTCTGCTATATCGCTGCTAAATGGAATATGCTATATAGCTATAATAGCAGTCATACTTGTCATATTTCTCCTGATCTCTAAGGAGAAATACCCACATAGCCTTTATGCTACTTACATCTTTTTCTAGTCAAAGTCATATTTTTATGGGGGTCTTTATGGTGGTTTTTAAAAGTTTATACTCTGAAAGCAAACTTGTCACAACTTGTATATCATACAGACTACACCAAATCACATTCCTGATAATTAGGGACATGCCAGTACTCTGTTGAGTACATCACTGGTAGCTACCTGTGTAGTAAATAACAAAAGATTACTTATGATTTGGGCTGTGTAAAACTCATGTGTGTGGAGAAAAAGTACAAATAAGCAGGTTCTTTAAGCAGAATTTTTAATAGTGACTCCATTAATCACATTGGACAAAATTTGTCACCATTGTAAATCAAAAAACACCAGTAGAGTAATAGTGGGGATGAATTTGACCCATTTTAAACAAAATTGCAATCATTTCCCTCAATGCCGCAGGCAAAGATTTCATATGGAGATGAACACTTTTCACCATACTTCATGTGTGAAATGTTGCTGAATGTGAAGTTTGTAAATTAAAATTGGCATTTTTGGTCGGTAGTTGTCAGTGAACATCCTGCTGAAAAAACACTGTTTTGTGATTCTACCAATCATGTGGAAGCTTCCTGCTGAAGGATATTGTAAGTCACATTCTCTTCTGCCTGAAACGTCGTCTTTTAGGAGAAGAGTGAGGCATGCAGTGCTGTGCTCTGTTCCTGACCAACATGCTGCCACTAAGACAGGATGCCAATCCCGTAACAGTCTCACCTTCTCTTAGATTCTGTTTTGGCCTCAGCACAAAACCAGAAGCTTTTGTACACTGTAGTGGCAATATTTACTCCGTTACCAAGGGGAGAATTGTCTTGGTGGAGAATGTGTTTTAGTAGAGTTTTGCAGTGAGGAGAAGCCTTGGTAGGTAGCAAACTCCTCAATTTTATCATGTTTCATCCACCTTCAGAACATGCTGTGCCAAACATGGGTCAGAATATTACTCACAGATTTTCAATGAGGGAGATCATTCTCCCTATGTTTGTTACTAGCATTTCTATTTCTAGCATTAAATAAAAATTGTATTTCCTTATAGAAATCTCCTCCAGCACTTTTGAAAGGTTGTTTCTGTAAGGGGAGAGATGGTGGTAGACACTCGGAAATGATTTTTTCAGATGGATACAGAGAGGACCAAGAAGTTACAGAGTAGCTGTACACACCAGTGCAGGTAGCAGGTTTCATTTTCCCTTAAATTATGCTTAAAAAGCCCAGTCTAATAAGTTTTGCACTGTATAATTCAACTACCCAAAAATTGTATCTAGAAAAGTGACTTAAGCAACAGTCGTAAGCAAGTTAAGAACAGAAGACTGTGTGGAAAAGATAGAGAATGATGATCTGTAACCATAGGTATCTGTGAAGTGCGTAGGGGACTGACTCATTTATCGGAATATTCCAGAAATTTGTGTGTCACTAGACATGGAGGTTAGAGAAATATACTTCCAGAATGGAATGCTGCATGCTCTGCCCTGTTGTGACTCACCAAAAAAGGCTCTCATTAACATTTCTGTTGGCTGCTTCTGTTGTGGGGATGGTTTGTAACAAGAATTCTGACTGTTCATATAGGTCTTTTGAGTTATGGACACAGTCGCCTTTTGATTTGATTTTACATGGTGAAGTTCTTTAGTTTATTCAATGCTACTTAGAAGATTTGATGAGTCTCATAAATCCAGGCAATGAAATAATGTAGTTCCAGATAAATTTCAGAAAGGTGGAAATTAAGTTGCAATAGAAGAAAATTATACATGCCCTCCATTCACGTGGCTAGATTTCAAACCAGGGGTAAGTTAATATTAGGATAAAAATTGCAGTGCTGCTGTTCCTGTTTGCTTTTGTTGTTGTCAAAGAAGGCCATATTTCTAGTACTGGAACTCATTTATGCTGAACAAGATAGTGTGTTCATTCTTGTGATAGCAGTTTTTCAGCGTTAAAGGTGTTCACTACTAACAATGTTAAACTTTCTTTTATGCTGAGAAGTTAAAGGAGAAGTAGAGTTGGATCTATGAGTCTCTTCTTTTACTCCCATCCTAGAAAGACCAACTGCAACTAGTTGGGGAAAGCTGTCTGTGAGTGGAGGTCACCAAGAACTAAGTCAGAAGTTAATTAGGCTCATAAAATATTTGAGAGAGAGCTAAGATCTTTGGATAACTTTCATTGTCTGCTGAGCACTTCTGTCCTAAATTTACTTGTCTAGTTCAGTATAACTTATTTTTTATATTGTGCAAAAAGGTACCTAAACAGACCCAACTGTTTCTCCTTCTGGAGACCTATGAACTGCCTTCCTAGTGGAAGTTTCAGCTCTTGCAGTCCTTAAACAGAGCATGGAAGCATTTGGAGAAATCATATTTTCATAATGTAGCAGCAATAAGTCATCATTTGTTCCACTTATATCAGATCGACTCTACAAATCTGATAGGAAGATTTCTCCCTAGAGATCTCAGCTTGCTTCCTTTATTTGTTCACTGAAGACCACAAGAACCACACAAGCAGGGTGAGCGCTGTTTGACCCTTGGTAATTAAGATCACTTACCTTAATATGCTTACTAGTTTGAACAGAGGAACCAAACACAATGAGTTAGGACATTTGCAGGATTGGTTTACTTCATGCATGAAATATTGGAAGACAATATGGAACAACCTTTTAATGGCAATTCTGCTTTTGAGCCCAACATGTTTCTTTTTTTAACAACTGTCTGTTTTCTTTTCCACTAAGGTGTTCGTTTGGAAGCAGACACAGCAGGCAGTGAGAGATGAATTTCTAAACTGTTATCACCTTTGGAAAACTTCTGTAAAGAAACCATGATGCATTGCCAGCATCATTATGCTTGGTCCTACCTAAATGAAGTAAGTTATATCCGAAATGGTAACAGATCTTTAGTTCCTAAAAATAACTACAGAGTTCAGGAAAAGCTAATGTATGTGTCAATCTGAACTTTAAATTCTTGTGAAAAAACTTGGCCTCAGAGCTTCAGAAAATAAACATTTTTGCCACGTGGCAATGGTTGTGAAGTAAATATGTCCCGCTGCTCTGATCTTACATCCTGTCACATTAATGTTTCAGAGCACTCAATATAAATATTAAAACTAATAGCTTTGCTCTTCAGCTATTACTCCATCATTCCCTGAAATCATCATAAAACATTCAAAGCCTTTTAGAACATTTACACACTTGAATCTGATGGTGGGGAAAGGAGTCTAACAGAGCACAGCTCGCAAGCTTAAATAATAGTGGAAAGCTGTTTATGGAGTATGCTTTATTTATTCATCATTTCAACTAAAGTTTCAGTTTTGATGGAGAGGAAAAAAATCAAAGTATAGCCATCAAGGGAGAAGGCTGAAATATTGCTTTTCTATATGGTGAACCTGTGTAAAAAATATGAAAAAAAAAGATTTTCTTTTTTTTTTTTAAAAAAAAAGCAGAGTCCATGAGAATCTCAGTCCAAGGTCAATCAATCTTAGGACTGTGGGTACGTAAACAGCTAATGGATTGTAAAGACACATACCAGTGTTATGAATTTTTAACGAGCAACTCTTCAGCACAGACCCCTATAAATCAATGATGACTTATTGGCTGGATCAATTATGCAAACTTTAAAACATTTAATGACAGGTAATGAACAAGTCTCTGGAGTCCACCAGTCAACAGTGTTTTGCAGTTGTAGTTACAACTACTTAAGTGAAAAGCCTGCAGGAAGCCTTTCCTCAGAAATGATTTAGAGCTAAACTCTAAGGTTGTGCTAAAGTGAAACAGCATGGTTGCATTTCTCTTTGTATATAACCTGAAACAGGCTGGTAAGTGGGCACTGTTGTTAAAGTACTCATAGACATGTATGTTATTTATTTTACTAATGATATATATTTTTACCATGGGAAACCTGCTTTCTCAAACTTTATACTTCAGGTTTCTTGCAAGGTGCTGTAGATATAAATGGGATAATTTTCAAAGGAAAAAAGGTTGCGCTTGTATTAGTAGAATAAATAGTTCTTTCTTATAAGGCTTTATTTTGAAAGTTAAGATCAATGTCAAAAAAATTAATTAGATGAGGGGAATGATATACTGTATTACAGTTAACCAGCACAAAAGGGACTGAAAAATGTATTAAGACTGAATAATATATGTAAAGTCTTATGGAATGACTGGTAGCATTATGGTGGTTTAATTGCTTATTAACATTATTATCCAATGGACAATGAAGCACTTTTTGTGGATTTTTGAGTTTAATAGTTATTTTAAATTCTAAACATTAACCTTTCTAATGGGCAATTTAAAATAATTCTGCAGATTACAGGAAAGTTGTACATTAAACATTCCATTCAAGAACAGGTGTATAAGTCACAGATCCAAAAGCCACATTTCTCTATTGACTTAGTTGAGGCTTTACTCAGATTGACTGAGGCCTCCTGGCTAGATCAGTAAATTGGATAAGCATTCCTTGTTGCCATTTGCTTTACATTTTTAAAGACAATGAATACAATGAAAGCTTGAAAGAGAATTTAATCTTCAGTCTGATGAATCAATGTTTAAGTGTTTTGTAAAAATGGTAGAATTATTTTATTTGAAAAAAAATTTATCCTCATCTGTGTTCTTCAGGAGGAAACTGTGGTGAGAGAGCCTCCCAGTATCCTATGACAATATACCTGAATCCTAGCTGTTCGAACACACTAGTATGATCTTATGTCTTTCATGCTTACTGACAGCAGTGATTCCTGAGAGCTTCTGTCTTTTCACCTTGCTCTGAAAGTTGTTCTGGTGATTGCAAGAGAGGCTTGATATGAATGGGTGGATACTAGTCTCAACAAGAAAAGCATTTTATCAATTCAGGATCAAAGTTTGCAATGTGATGTGTACAATGAAAGTGCAGTCCAGGAATCAGTAGTAGTTTTTGTTGTTGCTGTTTTAAAGAAAACTATTTTTGGTTATCGACCTGAACACAAATGAGCATTCTTTGCTTGGTGTTTATTACTATTTCTCCTGAGCTGATAGATGAAGTATGGATGTACAGCTACAAGGATTGAAACGTAGTCTTATTTCACAAAGCCCCCTTTTGTGCTTCTGTCTTCATACGAAAATGCTTTTTGGAACAATAAAGTCAGTACATGATGACAAATAAAGTTTCCTGCTTTCTCCAATCCAAGAGAAAATGCATGACCACTAAAATGTTCTTTCTATACTGATATGGATGAAGCTAGTCTTTTAAGCATAGGATCTGGCTAAGTGGTGGCAAGTATTAATAAAAGTGATTGAAGTAACTGTGGAGGCTTCTGGCATAATGAGTAGTGGCCCTAAAGTTTATCACTTCCTCAGGTGGTGAAATGTATTTGAAATAAGAGGATAGTGTTTTATGTATAGATATATACCAAGAAGGAATCCTTACACATATGGGTAATTAAACTCCCCCATACTATTAAACGAATTCCTTCCATGTTCATCCACAGATGTGTCTGTTAAAAGTAACTGGCTTTTTTCAAGTGGCAAATGGAGAAATTGTTCCTGGTGCTTCAGAAGCTTGATAGAGCTACTGAGAAACAAGTTTGTTGTAGTCAACCATTTATTCTGTTATCTGGCATGATGGTGAAACAGGACATTTAAACAACAGTAGAATGTCTTGAAATTCCTACTCTTATGTCTTTAGACTAGCTGCTTATTGAGACTGACATCACACTGCTGTCATTGTACCAATATCTCCAGCAGCTTCAGCATCTCATGTGTGAAAGTCCTCTGTTTTTATCTGTCAAAACCATTGATCATTCTCCATTCTCCATATTTAGGGTCACTCACTGGCTGTCATTAAAATGTTACTACCAAGGGGGATAGGGGATATTGTTTCTGTTTCAAAGATGAATGTTCAGCAGAGGAACAATACAATTTCTAAACAGATATTTTGATTGATTGAATTGCTTTGTTAGGAGCATGTTCAATGGAAGAGAAGTAGGAGTTAGGTCCATGAGCAAGATGTTTGCTGCTGAAAGGGTTAAATACCCTACTTTCTTCTTACTAGGTCCAAGGGGAGGAAGTTATTTTACTGATAATATCTGACATGATTTCTATATTTGAAGAAGCAGCGGACGCAGCCAGACTAGCCAGTTTTTACAAATGAACTAAGTAGAAACAGTGATTTACTTATGAAGTTAGAGCCATTAGTTTAGAGGAAGAGCTGCGTTGGGTGATGGAAAAAGAAAGAAAGGCTGTCTTGATGTGTTGATCCTTCTGGTTGCTCTCTTTTGACTTTGTCTGATAGAACTGAGTTTTTGTCAGGACATTTTATATTGTTTTCTTCCTGATTGACACTCAGGTTATTCTAAAACCTTGGATCAAGGAAGTTAGCTAAGTTGTAGTAAGAGGATTCTTTCATGTTGGAAATTCATTGTCAGATTTACTACATAAAACATCCCCTCCTTTCACAGAAGAAATAACGCCATCTTTCAACATCTTGTTTTAGGCTTCTCAGTATATTTCCTAACAGACTGATGGACAAGATAATTTGACTGACACCAACCCAGTTTTTCTTGACAAGTCACACACATGCAAAATATGACAGCTGCCTTCCAAACATTTCTATGCCTATGAAGTGCTAGTAAATGCTTCTTGTGTGCCCATCTATATTGTGTGTTGCAGCAGTAGTGACCAAAACCCATGTCCCATCTTGAAAGCATGAGCTTTATCTTGCATAATATGGCAGTGATTGAGTTATTCAAGTGAGATGCAAAGAAAAATCTGTGGGTCATCCACGTGTGTTGTATGTCTATCAGTTCATTGCAGAGGGTTTTCCCATTGGACAATGTGATAAAATAACCAAAATGTCTCAATTTTATGTTTTACAGCATTCTGAGAGATTCTCTCTCTGCTATGGTGCAAATAAATTCACAGAAAGGTCAGTATTTTTATGAGGACAAAATTAGCTTGAGTAATGAAAGAGCAAGTCATGGTTACCTCTTAGAAGTAGTTTGTGGGTGTTTGTGTGTGTGTGACTTGCTCACATTTTGTTTGGTCTTCCAGAATAAGATAGTCATGGAAAGTTTTCACAACATAAATAGGGACAGATAATATGACGTAACATTGGGCTTATGTTTAATATATAAACCAAATTCAAATCCAATTATTGCTCAGGAAAAAATGGGGGGTCACTTTTGAAGTTAAAATATATTAATAATTTTTTTTTGTATATGTATTTTAAATATCCACACTTTCTGATTTCAACAGAGGTGAGAAAGTACTAAAAAAAGTGGGGAGAAGATGTGGATGGAGCCCTGTCTGGAAAGATTTTTTTACCCACCTCAAAGAAAAATTGGAAAACTTATGAGAGAAAAATGGAAAGCAAAAGTTCTTGCATGACTTGCAGCTTGATTTTCAAAGCAGCAAGCTTTGGATAACTATTAGACTATTTTGCTTGCAGTCCAATGTTCATCTGAACTGCAGTGCTATGCCAATATAAAGATGTTTATTTGCATATGCTTCTTTTTCTTTTCTTTCCTTTTCATTTCTTTGGGAGTTAATTTCTGAAGTTATTGACATTCTGGTAAATCACATTTTTCCCTTGTAATAAGGTTGGTAGCAATCAAATCTCCAGTGCTCAATTTGGCAATGTGTTTATTTTGCCTCTTTGAAAGCACATTTTTGTACTTTTTTATATACTTCAAGAGTACGTACAATAAATAAAGGGTCAGGAGATGATGACTGTACTTCACAAAAGAAACAGTTGTGGAGTTGCAAGAAATTATTGAGGTTGATGCTGATGAGAAGTTGACAGAGGAGGTTGAACAGTATACTGATGTTTCAGTTTTTTTTTTTTTTTTTCCAATGCTCTGATGAAATTACTGTCACGATTTTCTGAACGTTGCATGTGCTCTCTATCTTTTCTCTCATCAGGATGCTGTTAATCTTACCTTCTCCCTCATCCAGTAGTCTTCAAATGTTCATAACTAGGTGCAGTTCATCAATTGTTTTGCCTTTGACATAACCTTTTACTCATATACCCATGTATCTCCTGATTTCACTAGATATTTCCAAATTAAAAAATAGGAGAAACCAAAGTGAGAGAGAGAAAATTGTAGTAGTAAAGTTCTTTTCCCTACTTATTTTTTCCCTAAGCTTGCACACTTTTTGGACATGGATTTCATAATTAATTAAATGAATTTAACATAGAAAATACCTAGTACACAAGGCATATATACCTGCTAGAAAACTCAGGTTTTTCAGTGTCACCTTGCTGAGAGGTGCATCTTCTTACATTTGCAGCAGCCTTAGCAGGGTGGCTTGTAATCACTTGTGGTGTTCTACAGACAACTCCTCTCTGCTTCCTTCACAGCGTCAAGGGTTGCTAGTGTAGTTATTAGATATTATGAAGTTTCTGCACTCCTTCTCTAGCCCCCATCAATTCTTCGTTCATTTCTCCTCTGGGCTGGAATTAGCACTAGTTGTGTCTGAGTTAATACTTGCAACCTTACATTGCTTTTCTCTTAGTGCCCCAGTGCAACTTTATAAACTAGGGGAATTAATGCTTTAGACTTAACATCTCTCCAGCAAGTTCAGGGGCCTGTATTGTAGCAGAAGTTGTCTGTGACCTCCCTAGAACATTGCAAAGGTTCATAGACTTTCAGTCCCATAGTCAGGCAGCAAACCACAATGCTTCTTTGCCATTAGCTGTGTATGTGCATGACTATTGCAAGAGATGACCCTCACTTTCAACTACTTTCAGAGCACTATTGATCATAAGAAAGTCTTGCATATTCCCATGTTTTCATAATGGACAAAGCACTTTCTCCCATGCATTACTAAGATTTCATTGTCACATTCAGCTTCAATTCTGTTTGCTCATTTTTATCTTGTTGGGTTTTGTGTCTAGCATGTTCCTGGTTGTCTGTATACAAAAACTTGCAGTTCTGAACTTCAGTCTTGGAGTTGAATTGGTCTGCTCTGATGAGGTTGTGTTACAGGGGCATCCTGAAGCTCAAGGTGTTTGGGATCTTAGTGCTGTTCCTGTTCTCCTTCAAGCCACCAGCATTCTAGACAATGTAAACTATAGGAGATCAGCCTCTTGTACAGCTAGGAAGATCATTCAAGGCATTCAATTTCCCCAGCCTATGGTGCGTCACTGCACTTGGGAGGTGACTACATCGTATAAGGGTTATGAGATCAAAAATGAGTTATGCTTATTGTCACTCACAGCAGTACTGCTAAAACCATTAGTTCTTCTGATATGAAACACAGTAAATACATGGCTGCTAGTACTGGGTGATCTTGTGCAGTGGAATTGCCAGGTCACAATCTGAACCAGTACATGAGAACCCAAGTGCCTGGAGCGGGTGGGGGGAGCCTAGATCCATCCTTCCTTCCTCCCTCCATCTCAGCAGTGCTCCCAGCCATGCTTCCAGGAGCGCATATGCACTCAGAGCCTCTGCATGGATTCCCCCTCCCCTCCTTCCTTCTTCTGGTGTGCCAGGGTTCGAACCAGAGAAGGCTGTGTTCCTCAGTTCACCCTTTTTTCCAAACTGTTGCTGGGAGGGGTGAGTTAATTCCTTTCTTTGATATCTTGTTCTATAGCGCCTGGATCTCAAATAAAGGCTCTGTCATTGCCTTTGTTTGCTTTATATCTTGGTATTCGTATTATTATTGACACCTGTGTTTTGGCTGAAATTTTGTAGTTGCAAAAACATGGATGTCCTCCATGTTTTTGGACTCATGACAGCCCAGTCCTGGAGGAGAAGGGTAATGTAATGGAAAGGGTAGGACTGGAAAAGGATGAGTAAAAGCATATTTGTCATAAGAAACACAATCTTCAGATTGAACTTCAATCCTTTTTCATTCAAGGTGGGATTTTGGCTCTCTTTCTTGGATTCTGTAATTTACTGTGTCTCATCAAACAACCTGAATCAGGAAAACTAATTCCTGAACAACTTAATGTCTGAGTAATCATGATTTATTTTCAAACACTTCTGTGAGGTAATGTAACTCCTGCCTTGTGCTAAGACCTTATGCTCAAAAGTATCTGCAAATATTTTTGGTGCCCAGCAGAGCCTTGACTCACTGAACACTGGGGATTGTCTCACCCTAAGACATGCATAGCTGTGATGTGCAGCCAGTCTCATCAAAAAGAGTAACAATGTGGTCTGGCTATTCCCCCGCAGTATAACCTTTACAGTCAATCTGTGCAAAGATCCACTGCAATCTGAAGGGACTGCAGTGGATGCAGTTTTCACAGATCTGGTTTTCCCATGCATAACATAAGTGCATAAATAAGTTAATTCCCAGAGAAAGAAGGCCACCAAAATGAACTGTGCGTTGAATACATTGTCCTAGACTTGCTGAACTATCCCTCTGTTAGCACAAATTTTGAAAAAGGATCCAGTTTTGACAAGATTAAAAAAAAAGGCCCAGTGACAAAGACATCTAAACATAACACACCATCGTAAGCTACTATCCTTCACTGTTTAAAATACTCATCTCCAGTCAAACCACAAATCATCTACATTTTTCTAGACACTAGACTTTTTTATGCCTTCCCCCATCAAATTTAAGAGCTGTATTTCAAATATACTTATCTTTCTGGATTATTAGTAACACCTATTGCACGCATTAAGTATCACAGATTAAACACAAAATGATCTAAAATGGTGTCCATGGAAATTACGTTTTTCTTCTTTAAGCTGTCCTGCTTTCTGATATCTGTCTTGAAAAGCAGGCACCAGAAGTAGGCAGTGCATTTTGCAGCACATTTTTTCATGAAGGCTTGTGGGGGTATGGATCTTAGTCTCAAGCCATTGAATCAAAAGCATACTTGTTAATGAAGATGAGCTGGCGGGGAAGGAGACCAGCGTGGATGAACAGGGAGTTTTTCCTGAGGCTCCAGGAGAAAAAGAGAATCTACCTCCTGTGGAAGAAAGGACAGGCAACTTGGAAAGAGTACAAAGAGGTTGTCAGGATGTGCAGGGAGAAAATTAGAAAGGCAAAGGCCCAGCTCGAACTAAGCTTGGCTGCTGGGATTAAAGGGAACAAGAAACTCTTCTACAAATATATTAACAGTAAGAGGAGGACCAAGGAGAATCTCCATTCTTTACTGGACGCGGCTGGGAATGTGGCCACTGAGGACAATGAAAAGGCTGAGGTTCTCAATGCCTTTTTTACGTCTGTCTTTAAAAGCCAGACCAGTTGTCCTCAGAGCACTCTACTCTCTGACCTGGAAGTCTCGGATGGGGAGCGAAATAAACCCCCCATGATTCAGGAGGAAACGGTCAGAGACCTACTACTCTACCTGGACTGCCACAAGTTCATGGGGCCGGACAAGATCCACCCGAGAGTACTGAGGGAGCTGGCGGAGGAGATAGCCAAGCTGCTTTCCATCATCTATCGGCGTTCCTGGTCAACTGGAGAGGTCCTAGAAGACTGGAGACTTGCCAGTGTGACTCCCATCTACAAGAAGGGTCGTAAGGAGGATCC